>NW_016690540.1:133542-250852 GCF_001604755.1 Lepidothrix coronata | reverse complement strand
TTTTTTTCTGATGGTGGCTGAAGTCAGTACAAATGATATCTACAAAATGACAGTCAAAGATTTTTGTCTTAAAAGAAAGTTGGAAAAAATACTATCTCTCTCCAAAACAATTGTTCTTTTTAGGCTGTTGGGCTAATTTTGCAGACATGAGAACTGCAACTAATCACAGTAAAATCAGACTGCTTGATGCTACCTCAGACATATGTTGAGTCCTGGAAACCATAAAGGTGAGCTCTTACACAGCTAGCAGTGTTCTCAAGAAGAGTCAAGAACCTATGTGAAAATCATACATTTTTCTGTATCTGAGTTGCAGGAGTTTGACCAAGGTTTGCTCCACTCAGCCCTTTTGTAACACTCTCTGGGTACCTCCCCCTGTCTTTGTAGTCTTGCTCATGTTCTTGCAACCTTTCAGTACTTTCCAGGAGTTCATCAGTTTGCAGTGACTCCATTTTCTCTGTCCATCTTGTCCACATGCACTACCAAACAGCTTTTCCTCCTGTGTATCCCTGGGCAGAGATCCCTGGAAAATATTTGTTTCTGCAACAATAACTTCTAGGGTTCACCTCCACCATAAAGGGACAGATGACAGTAAATGACAGATAGGAGCTACCTTTACATGACTCCTCAGAAGACTGGGACATAGAGAAAAGATGTGCTACAAAGAGATACATTTTCATAAGGATGTCCCCAAAATTACCACATACTGTGTTATGAATCTTTGCAACTGGATAGTCCCTACCACCTACAAATTTTAAACAAGCAGCACTTGAGATGAGGAGTGCAGGCAGAGGACATTTTGCCTTAACATTGTCCCACAGGTTTTCTACAAAATATACATGAGCAATAATACATGCAACAGGGCACAAGAGTATTAGCACAAGGGTTTGGACAAGAAATGGAAAACTTCTCTCACTTGAAGCTCAAAAACATACACAGATCAAAAAAATAAATCAGAAAAGTATGTGTATTTACCCCAGAAAGCATTAACATCAGAACTCATTGTATTATTATTTAAGAAAATACATTAGCAATTGGGTAGAAGAGAGAAAAAAGGGACAGCTCAAATATCTTTAACGCTAGTAAATGAGGGAGGTAGCAAGGGATACATCCATCTAACTGTTACAAAAATAGAAATGTTGAAAAAGTCTATAAAATCTTACTTTTTATTGTTGTTCTAAGTTCATTTTCAGTGGTCTCCCCATTACCTGCTCTACACAGAGAATTATTCTGCATTTTTTAAGATTTTTTTCTCATGTTAGTTTGCATCATATATTTTTATTAAACCAATTGCCAAGTAATTTGCATCATATTACTTAATTAAAGGGAAATTGTTTTGCTGAGGAGTCTGTTGGAGGATGAATGGAATCAATCAACTTCAATCAATTAGCCTTTTCATAAAGGCATTCATTTTCAAGTTTAGTCCTTGGGAAACAGAAATGCAATGCTATTATATTGCCCAGAAAATATGACACTGTGGTATATCTCAAATGTTTATGACAAGTCCACTGTACTATGCAGGAACAATCTTTTTTATAACTCAGGTAAAAATATAAAAAATTAAAGGGCCTATTTTAACAAGGGCTGGAATGCTAATAGGTGGTCATTAATTATCCACAGATGATTAAGGGAAAAATGAGGTAGAAGAAAAATTTTCCAGGCCATCACTTCCACTGGGAACATCAGGATTTCAAACACTAGTAGGAGTTAGAAGAGTGTATTGGTGAAATAAAAAGATATTTTACCTATTTTCCTGCACTAACATGTCAACTTTTCCATAATTATTGCAGTACAGCAGTCATGCTGTAAAACCGATAATTATACTTCTACAGTTCTTGATATTTTACTAGTACTAGGTATAATTTGTTTCTGTGGCACCACGCCATGCTAGGCCCTTGTATATAAATGCATAGAGTGTTGCAGTCCTAATGTGCTCCAGGGTACCCTGATGACAATTGCTTCCAGAAGATGTATCATGCCTAATATTGCTAATTTACAAAGTGATAGGATAGCAGTTCTAATTCTGTTTTGGACAGGAAGCTCCTAAAATCTTTGCATATTTCTCCCTTGCTTCTCCAAAATTCCTATGTCCTCCTCTCTGCTCTTCTCTATCATGTACCCTGTAACAAAATCCTTGAAAGACCATTCCTTCTATACATTCAGAAACACTGGAGGGGGGGGAAGGGTGTTTCTCTGTTATCTGCTTTCAGCCTCTACTCTGAAAGCTGAAGAGAGAAAACAGTTTAGATGTCTAGTTTGGCTGTTGGAAATGAAACTCACGACACATAGCAAAATACTATGGCCCTCTGTTGTTCTGGAGGCAATGGAAAATGACACCACACGTGGCTAAAGGAAGCCATCGTTCAAACTTTGATGTGGGCAGGGGTTCGTGTTCACGCAAATAACAACAATGGCTGTTGGACCTGGCGCTGGGACACTGAATCAGGAACAGCCTTTTTCATCATCCTTCACACCACAGTTTTCACTCAGTGGTTTCGCTTTTCCTGTAAAACCTCTCCTATCTGTTGCTTTTCTTCTTCTTTTTTTTTTTCTTTCTTTTTCACCTTCACCCACCTTCAAGGCATTTATTTGCTGGGGTAGTGAGAACACTTGCTTAGTGTCATAGAAAACAAGATTTTTTTTTTTTGCCTAATGACAAATAGCAATTGGTCTTCATTATGCAGGCAGTAAAAAGAAAGAAAGGAAAAGTGAGTGAAGCCTCAGTAGCTGCTAATATCTCATAACCATTTTTTTACTCTGATAAATTAGCTTCAACAGCACTTGACTAAAACAGCCTGTAATCTGATATTGTAGCTTCAGCCTGGTTCTTTGAGTAAGTACTAATAGCAGAGCAAAGTACAGGCTACACTGAAATCAGACACTCCTGAATTAATCTCAGCTGTGTATTGATAGAAACATTAATGTGGAGTTTGGGTTTATTTCCAGTTTGCTTGATGACATTAACTTTTAGGGCTTTATTTCTGAAAAGGAGACATTCCTGATTTTCTGTTGTTTGTATTTCAGTACACCTTTTTTTTGATTTTGCAAACAAAAAATGGGAGTACTCAGGATTTTTCCTTGCCACGACTAAACATCTTGATTTCAGTATCTTAATCAGTTCCGGACACTTTTTTTTAATGTTTATTAGTCATAAAGCAGAGGTTACATTTATCACAATCTCTATAGGCAGTATATAAAATCCATACTAATCATATTTGCCTGCTTTCCCTGAGCAGGAAAAGAAATGAGTAAATTAGCTTCCCAGGTTATCTGTTTTTCTCCTTGCATGGGACTGCACTTTTAGGCACAGGATGGGTTAAGAGAAACTCCAGGACAGTCTGTAGTGTCAGCCTGTGGCACTAAACCTGCATTACATGGGAAAACTGTTGTTTAAACATGTCTTAAAATGGTTCTGTGGTCTCTTTGCAAACACATGCTTCTTCTTCCCAACACCCCCCACGAAAAGTGTTATCCCATGCAAGAATGTATCCTGAGGTGTTCTCCTTGGCCCCCTTTTAACCCCTTCCTATTGGTTGTTAACCCCTTCCTGCAACCTGTAATTGGTTACTCTGTGAATCCTCCTAACCCTATAAATGTAACACCCCCAGCAATAAACTCTCTCTTGCCTCCTCTCCATGCCGGTGTGCTGTCTCTGTGCCTGCCATGGAGCCACGTGCGTGGGGGGAGGGGAGGGCACCTCTCCCCTCCAGGCTCGGGGCCTGAGAAACCCCTAGTGCTGGAGTTCCCTTTCCCTGTCCCTCAAGAGGTCGGAATGGTTCTTCAGATGGAGATGGAACTAGAACTGGGCTCCCCCACGTCGTGGGTGGGGAAAGGGATCCAGATCACCCTGTGTATTTTTTTTTTTTTAGAGGTTTTTGAGTACTGCTATACATGCTTTGTGCTCTGGCAGGCAAGAGAATAGCAACAATAGTTTTGCAACCAACCCAGCAAAGGGTTGCCTGTTAAAATCCTGAAGTTTCTCACCCAACTAAATGCTGGAGACAACAGCAATTTGAAATTATTAGGTCATGACCCAAAATGGTAGAAATGCTACTTCTTATGACCAGAGAATTTAGGCACAACCAATGAAAAGACCAGACTGTGAGTTTTAGAAAACAAAGAGACGAAAATAACTTTTCTCATAGGATAAGGTTCACCCATGAATCTCATTGTTATTAGCGGCAGCAGGGTAAGTGCATTGAGACAGGGACTAGACAAACTCACATGAAAATTGGTCTGTGAGTGGCTGCAGGCATAAGGAGAAGGGAATAAGACTATCATGTGCTGGTCAATGGAGTCAGCCTTGGGCACCCTGGAATGAGACACTGTGTATGCAGTATTTCATGGTGGCAATTGCTCGCCACTCTGTTGTGAGAGAGACATATATAGAATATAGAAAGCCAGGTAGATGCTCTGAGTTTCTGGGTTTCCCAGCTTGGGAGAATTGGTTTGAGCTGACCCATGCCTGTAGATTACACTCTTCAAACCAGTGCTTCAGCTGAGAAGGGTAGTCACTTCCCCAATTGACTTGCCAGGTGCCGTCTGACAAGATATATAGGGTGGTGAAATGTTCTCTCTTAAACCCTTACAATGATCCTGCAGCAATGCCAGATTACACATTTTTGATGAGTGAGGTCTTCCTGGTGATGGATGAATTCAGAGGGAAAGCAAAGGCTTTTCCCCTCTGGGGAAATATCTGACTGAGATGTTGGAACACACCATGAGACACTGAATCCAGAGCTAGTCTGCCCTAATCTAATACTGCACTGAGTCAGGGGCAGCAGCTCCTCCCTGCTCCCACAGCAAGTGTGCCTATTTTTAATGTCTCATTTTCTTTCCAACAGGTGTTTAGGCAGGGAAAAGGAGAAGAAAGAAAGGGGAGAAAAGGAGGAAAACCCTCCAGTACTGAGGGACTCTAGAGTCACTTGTCTGAAAGGGGGAAAATGTCATTGAGGATGTCAGGTCACTTGCAGGCAGCGAAACAGCATAGGGAAGCATCTATCCAATACTTCCAGTCAAAACAGGCAATGTTGAGGAGATTTTAATTTGGTTATAGGTGAGAGAGGAGGAGATGAAGACAGGACGAACTCTTGCATCACTCAGGGAAAGAAACTGCAGCAGAAAAAATGCAGCAGAAAGTGCATTATTTGGGACTTTCCCAAATTTCACCTCCAGGCGTGGAAATTCCTTCCCCTTACTATTACTGTGCCAGAGTTTTTCTAAAGGGTTTGAGTTCCCCGGTTCTTTTAAACTGCACAGGATAGGCAAGGCATAGATTTGGACCCCTCTCTTAAGTGTGAAAAGCTGTGTGAAGAAGATTTTGAAGAGTCAGATTTTGGGGCAGCTACAATAATTTCCTACTGTCGGTAAGTGCTGGGAAGCTGTGTGTTAGTGGGTCAGCAGTTGTTTAGATATTAAGTCCCGTGAAACTTGCATAAAACAGGCTGTGGTGTCTCCAGCTTTGGAGATACTCAAAAGCTATCTGGACATGGTCCTGGGCAACCAGCTCCAGATGTCCCTGCATAGACCAGATGGCTTGCAGACATCCCTTCCCACCTCAACCATTGTGTTTTTGGGAAATGTTCTCTGAGAAAACTGAGGGTCTGGGTAGAGCAGAGTGTCCAGAAGCAGCATGAGCAGGGCTGCATCCCTATAGGACAGAAGTAAAAGCCCAGAGCTATGGTTATATAGGGGCTGGGAGAAGGACACCAAAAGAGAATGGAAGCTGGAAAAGGCAACCTCTGCTGGGAAATGCTTAGTCTGTGGGAGGGCTGGGATGTTGTTTATAGGGCTTAAACTAGGGTGAGGGCCAATGTAAAGGAAAACCAGAAGCCTCCAGCCCCACTGGACATGTGTCAGTGGGGCTGAAAGAAAATGCAAGCTAATTGCAGAAACTGAAAGCTAATTGCAGAATCCATCTCTGAGAAATATTGAGTATCTGGACAGTGGGGACCCTGTCTTAAAGGTAAAGTTGGTTGCTAGGATTGAGAAGTCAATGGTTAGGGTTGAGGGAGAGAAGGAAAATCTCAGAGCTACCTTTGGTGTGGTGCTGGACAGGGACCATCACAGCAACATGAGGGTGGCAAAAATGCTCATCCACAAGGACCTTTTCATTGTTGAGAGGTTGAGTTGCCTACTTGGAGACCCAGAATAGAGTCAGCATACTGGTTGGGGGGTTGAAAGAAGTGAAAAATTTACTCTGAGTGGGGCTGGAAAATTATGCTCTGAGTAAAACAGAGGGCCGATGCTAGATGCCTATTGTCATTGTGATTTACCACTGATATTTTTGCTGTATGCACAAGGCCCTGGTCAGTACAATCTTGCTTGAGATTTCTTACTGAAAATATAGAATACTCCTGCTTCTACTCTCCAGGCAAAACTCACATTCTCAGCCACCTGCTGCTGCAGGGAGGGGTGTGTCATGGTGACGCTGGGACCATTCAATCTTCCTAGAGTCTGCATTAGGCTCTCAGCTGCTCTGTTTGATATACAGAATAAAAAGAAAACAACATAAAGGAATCAAAACACTTTAAAATATCCCCTTAGGGCAGCAGTAGAGCATTTATGCAATAATGTCTTAAGTCAGAACAAAACATTGAAATATATATTAGGGGTGGGAACTGGAGGCTCAAACCATGTTTTTCTCTCATTTCGTACTGTGGCTACTGTACGTGCCATGTGCCTGGGGGAACACAGGTCCCTGACATGCCTAAACAGGCAGGGCTCAGCATCAAGGGACTGAAACATCAGTGCCCTGCAGGTGAAAGATAATTTTGAAGAGATTTCACAGATTTATAGGCCAAAATTTTAAAGTGTGAATCCCTCTATTAAGAACTCGAATTTAAATTGGGTGCTGCTATATCTTGCAAATGCTTGCACACAAAAGTACCTTTAGGCTCAGCAAACTCAGCAGGAATGTCCTGGAGGGTCTGGGACCAGATGATTCACAGAATCACAGAATATTCTGAGTTGGAAGGGACCCACAAAGATTATCAAGTCCAGCTTTTAAGTGAATGGTCCATACAGGGATCAAACCCACAACCTTGGAGGGATTGGCACCATGCTCTAACCAGCTGAGCTCATCTCAGACTCTTGCAGCAACGATGTGGTGGCACCAGATGTTCCTGGCCTTCAGATGTTTGTTAGCACTCCAAGGACTCTGTGATGCTGTGCAACAGTGGCTGTGGCATTGGAGGTTGTAGGTCTGGGTGTTTTCTTGTAATGCAGATCGTTTCAGTGACCGAGTTTCCAGTCTGGCTGGAGGGAAGTGCTGGGACACTGGGAACTGCAGGACACACACCAGCAGGAAGGAAATATCCTGAACTGCTTTTCCTGCCAAGAAAATCTATCATGTCACTACCACCTGAGCTCTCACCAATTCCATTGGAGGCTTTTGTGCCTTACCTTACCTTCTTCTGCTCTTTGGATGTCATCCAGCAACAACGGACATTACAGTGACTTATTCTGGAATTTAATCCTAATGACTCCTAAACCACCCAGATGGGTCAAATCCACATGTAGCATTAATATTTAGTACAGATTAACTCAATACTTGTCACACTGACTGAGCTGTAATGTACTGTCAGGTACCTGTACCTCACTAACCCTTGGGATGGAAACAAGAGTGAAGACTAGGCAGAGAACTGCATTTCTGTGGGAGATGCTATAGCTTTACTTCTCCACTCTGCACTGCAGAGGGGCTGCATTTGTCTGTCCCTGCTCCCAGCCACAACAGTGATATACTGTTCTTAGCTCAGCTAACGAAACTCAGCTGGGAAGCCCCTTCTTATCTGAGATGACCTTTGTCAAAGTTGGCTCCAGATTAGCGTTTTCCTAAGTGTGTAAATCACAGGAGAGCAAATGTCTGAGTAGTGTTCAATAGGACCAGCAGTCCTTTGTGGGCTGTTTCCGAGTCTCACCCTCTCCCTTATATTTCCTCCATATCCCTTGCATTAGATCCAGAGACTCTGCAATTGCATGGGGGGAAACACCGCTGGAAAATTAATCTTGCCAAGGGCATGGGGGGGTGTTTGCAATCACTCCATCTTATTACTGGTTGCATCATGGTTCAATCAATGCAAGGAAGCTGGCAGAAAAGCAGCAGTGAGCCAACGGGGAAGGAGAAGAACACAGCTGTCCTTTCCACAGCAGTTAGCAACTTGGTCAGATTAGGTATGCCACCAAACAAGAGACCCTAATTCACCTAAAAGTTTCTGCTATTCCTCCACATCCACTGAAGTTTTGTGCACCTGGTCTTCAAAGGAGAAGGGACAGCTGGCCTGTGCTAGCAGGACAGCCAAGACTGGGGAGACTTCTTGGCCTCCCAGATGTGAAGAAAATGTGTGGCTGAGATTCCCTCTGTTGGGTTGGGGGTTGAATGCACTGGGCTGGAACCAGGGTTCCCACCACGGCTTAGTCTGGAGCTGCTGGTTAAGTTGCACCAGTGAGGGGAGATAGGGAGCACAGGGACTAAGTGGGCTTCCCCAGAATTGCTCCAGGGATACAGCATAGCTCTGGGCCATCCACCGTTTCAAGGACGTCTAGTACAATTTATCTGGGGCCAAGCAACAGGAAGGAAATACAGGTAAAGTGGATTATCTGAAATGGTGAGGCCATTCCATGCAGAATATCCCATCAAAAGCAGCTTCAGGAGAATAGAAGGCAATTTAATTTTCCACTGCGCTACTAGAGTGTTAACCTCTAAGTTAATACTTAGAGTACATTTGAGGTATAAAAGTACAGCTGAGGTGACAAAATAGGAAGTTTCTTGAGAGATAGAACTTTCTCAGAGCCCTAAAGACAGAATCAAAATGACTGACATTTTCTCATACTCTCTATCGTGCATTTGACAAAAGCAGCATAATGCAATCCCCTTTACTTGGTATCAGGAGAGAAGGAATAGCCTGTATAATAAGAAGATAAAGAAAATTTGAAGGATTTGCAAAGGACATTGGTGAATCCTGAAAACCAGAAGGTGTTCATTATCAGTGCATCAAGGTGCTCTTGAGACACGTGCCTTCAAAGGGGGCCCATTATGAACGCTGTTGGGAATGATGAAATTCAGAGCTCTAACTCACCCTGATTTAACCCTTTGCAAGGGTTTGGGGAGGTCATGTGTTTTACTGCATTTTGATTTACAAGAAGAGACTGATGAAGCTACAAATCAACAGTTGCACAGCTTACCTTGATTAAGTAATGTCAAGTAGTTTTGTGTCCTGATATGCTTAGCTGGTGTTTGTAGCTCCCTCAGCCATCACAGCTCCAAAGTCACAGAAAATTCACATCTCCTCTACTTGACTGTGTGAATTCACCTGAAGGAACATTGCAATGACTGCAAAAGTCTCTTTCAGGCATGAACAGAAAAAGACTCTATGCTCTCGTTCTGTGCCTTTGTGGATGGATCATGTTATCTAAAGATACTTCTTGCAAGCCGATTTGTCCCTTGTATGATACTGCCTGAATGAAACTGTGAGAACCCCTATTCCAACACAAATTAGCCACCTGCTTGCTTTCCAAGGAAAATTCCAACATACCTTATCACTAACTACTTCATGCTATCCTAAATTAAATGAAGTAAAAATAAAATTATTCATCCAGGCTGCACACTTGTACAGATGAACCAAAAGTATCAGATTAAGAAATTTTACCTACAGGAACAAAGTTATTTTCATTTGATGTCTAAGGAAATCCTATTATACTCAGTTCCTAAACCTGTCCTGACTGAGGTCAGTGGGGATTTTTCTGTGTCATTTAAAGAGCCTTTAATTACTCTTCCATTCCATAGGACTTCCCTGAAAGCATAAGGAGGTTAATTATTTCCTCAGTAGTATCTGCTTCTTCTTATTATTAATTATTTAGCGATTAATTATAAGGCATTGCCTCTCAGGGATGTGTGTGAGCTGTAATAGGCACTGATATAGACAGCCTCTCCCCTGAGGAGTTTCCAATCTTTTTTTTTTATTTGTATGACCAACAAGATGTAGATTCATTTACACAATAGCTTGACCAAAACAAATGGAAAAGATAGACATCTGTCTAAGGCTGAGGGACCAGAGGTTTATGAGATGGGTAACATAAGTGCTTTTTACATCCAAGTGACATGTTCACACCTCAGAGACCAGGAGGAACTACAAATATTCATCCTCAGATGGCTGTTCTCTGAGAAATACATGCCTGGCACTTGTTCACAAAGTCTGCCTCCCTAGGTGGCTGCCCTAAGGGGAATGCCCATACAGCACAAATGGGACTGAACATAGGGATAAAAAACCAGCCCTCTACAGACTGAGACCGAAAGATGCTAGTGGGAAAAATTGCTGTCCATCCAACATCCCTGCTACGGTTCTGGATGTGAGCTCTGGCTGCTGAAAAGCTGTTAAAAATACACCTCGTTCTGAGGAGATATAACAGGAATAGTGCCCAACTATTCCTCAGCTCCTGCCAGTCTGTGCTGCAGTCACATGGGGAGCTACCGAGGAGAGGCTCTGCTCCACCGCCTACAAACGCCTCTCCAGTGCCCCCACCCTGATAAATGCAGAGGTTAAGCAGTGTTCCCGCTATCAGGCCACACCCTGAGTTACAGGGAAGAGGCATCCCAAGGGCTGTTCTGCCTCTGAAACTGGTAGTGGGGGGAGTTCAGATGTATCAGAGCAAGACAGTATGCAGCAGGCTGTCAGACTTGACACTAGCTAGGGATTTCACTGTTTAAATCCTAACTTCAGATTCAATCTGTGCAGCAACAGGCTGAGAATGAAGCAGCAGGCAGTTTTTTCCAGTATTTCCAAAGTCCAGGTACCCAGCTGTTACACCCACTTGCTGGTCTTCCCTACTTTCTCTTCCGTGCAGCAGACAAGCAATTGAAAACAGCATCATAGCTTAAAAGCTTCTGTGTAAAAACAAATCTGCTCTTCTACACAATTAGGAATTCGCTAAATCAAAGTCACACCATCATGAGTCTGGTGCCCTTTTAGAGGGTCTAGAGATGCTGCTCCCTGGTTCAGTGCCTCTGTGAAGCAGACTTTTCCTTGGCGTCACGATGTATGCAAAGCAGCAAGCAGCCTTCTGTGCAAACGCGAGGCTGCCCTACTTTCTGCAAATGACTGCCCCTCAACCATCCTCACCAGACAGTCTGATTATCTCTCTCATATTGCAACACAGATGTTCAAAACTTGTCGTCTGCACCAAGAAAACCAGCCAAGTATTCCAGCTGTATAATAGCTTTTTACTGTTGATTGAAGTCTCAGTACAAATTACTTTCCCCTATATCCCTGGAAATCACACAAACATCACACAAGGCAGAAGTGATGCATTTAGAACCACCTCTGCAAAGTGCCACAGCAATGGTTTAACGAGGGTTGTGCTACTCCAAATGCTTAGCAGCTCCTATTTGCCAGAGCTCCTTCTCCTGAGAACATACATGAGAGATGCTGTTGAGGCATCATTGCCAGGCACATTTTTGGACTTCAAGGATCCTGCTCTGCTGTTTGAGAATCCATGACAAAAGACAAGTTATCTTGTGATGACTTGAGGCCTTTAATTCTAAAATCAGCAATGCTGATCGGTGGGAAAACAGAAAAACCTGGAAAACCAGCAATGGAAGAAATTAATGTCTTTGTGAGAGGTAGGGGTTGATTAGTTCCTCCCAGGATAAGAAGCAGGGGACATTAAGCAAAGCTGGTGGGTTCAAAACAAACACATGGGAATAGTTTTCACCATGTACATAAGGAGGCTGTGGAAGTCCTTAACACAGGATGCTGTACATATTAATATTTATATGGCTCAGAAAGAACTGGATGGCTACTTGGAAACAAAATCTGTTGGGGACTGTTAAATACACAGATAATACATCTGACCTAGGAAATGTCTGACCTGCAATTTTTTGCAGCCTGGGGTTGCACCTCTGTATGTTTTTCCTGTTCATCCACTATTTTCACATTATCCTCTGTTGGCCACTGTCAGGAATGGGATATCCTAAAAGGTAATAGTTGTAATAGTTTTTGTTCTTAATGTGGATAAATCTAGTCAACATTAAAAAAAAAAACAACCCAACAAAAAAACAAAACCAAAACCAACCAAACAAAAAAAACCAAAAAAACAAACCCATGAAACAAAACAAGACAAACAAAAAAACCCCCAAACAAAACCCATCAAAAAAAACAAACCAACCAAAAAAACCACTCTCAGCTCATTGAAGTCTACGGTACTTAAAATGATGATGGGATCTAAAGTGCATTTCTTCTTACAAACTATAGATACCAAGAAATAAAGTACAGTTGCTGGGGCTGGCTCTGATGCTGTTTGCTGAACTCCTGGCAGATCACATTACCAACAATGTGATTATGTCCATCACCAGGGACTGAAGAGTTTGCTTTGCAGTTCTGCTCTGTGAAAGTGATACCTGTAGAAATACAGGAGTTTGCCCAGAAACATCAGCAGTGCAACTGCTCCCAACTTTTCCCAAAAATCCCCTTGGGATCTGAGCACTTCCTAGGAATATGCCAGATGGCTGCTTGGGCACATCAAAGATATTTTGCTAATGATGTTTTATACAGTTCACAAGGATTGTGCAAAATGTGTTGCTGCCCAATTTTTTTTGTTGGCAGGCCAAGCTGAGATGGAGGAAACCAAGAGCTGTTCCACTTCGCTCTTCTTCAGTAGCTTTACCACCACTAAAAGCTGAAGGCTTATTTCTCTGGCCAGGTTGAGACAAGAGTATACACTGTTACCCAGTGTACTAACGGTTAAGACCTTGTGTGTCCTAACACCTACCCTATTTGAGCAAGCCAAACCCCACATTTTTACTGCAAAATTTTAGACTTATTTTCCGAGGAAACTAGGTTCGCTACTAAGCTGTTGTCAAGTTGTAAGAGTGGGAAAGATTCAGAAAACCTGAAGTTCCTATATAATTAATAGATAAAAGTCACTGAGTAATGAAAACAAGCATTATTGATCACCTCACTGTGGGAATAACTGCAGTGCCAATACAGCCCATACTAGACAGCAGAGTTCAATCTCTAGACAGGTCCTTAGGAAACTACATCTCATTGCTTCTGCTGCTTATGGACATACTTTTTATGACTTAAAGATAGTGCACTTCACCACCTACAATCCAAATGATTACAGGCCTTGATTAATATTCCCCACTGGTTGTATGATGAAATGAGAAAGTAGCAGCAAGGCTAAATCAGGAAACAAGTGCGGAGAGGGGTTCTCACTGCTGTAAAAATGCAGAAAACGATTTTGCCCTGAAAAGCATAATAACATCTTAAGTGAAATACTGGAGGAGCATCTTATAAGAAAGGAGTCTGACAGAGTGGGACTGACTGAAAAAGCCCATTTCACCAGGGCAGAGTAGGACAACTGGGATAAGACAATTAACGATTAACTCTACTATTTCAATTGAAAGTCTAGAGTAACCTGAGTTACACGTGGTGTTGCTGAGACATGTACATCTTGTATATGACCTTGTCTACTTTTTGACAGTTTATCTGGGGCACAACATGCACCGGAGACTCTGATGCTTTGGCTCTGATATGGATCATGACATAAGACCTCCTCTCTAGCCCTCTGTCAGTGCTTACCTCTGCAAGTCCTGCATGTCTGCCTTTCCAGCCTGCGGGTCCCCATTCAGCTGCAAGCTGGCACACCCAGTTGCCTGGTCACTTGTGGATGACAGAAGGAATGGGGTTTTCATCACCTACAGTGCTATTTCTTACCCCTCCCTCTGTGGAATGGATGTCTGGCAAAATAAAAAGAGGCCATCAGTCATGTGAAGCCTGCAAGAAGAAAACTGCTTGAGAATGCCAACATTTAGCTCCTGGATTTGCACCTTCTCAGGCAGGAGGACTCACTGTAACCACCCTGGGGAGGTATGACTTCTTGGGGGCACACAGCAATGCAGCAATGTTATCCTCCCCCAGCTGCAAACAAAGAGGTATCCCTCTTCTGTTCCTATAGGATGCTTGGTACAAGTATGGCATAATCTTTATTCCCCATTTCTGTGGCTTCAGTCAAAATCAGTCCTCTCAGATTTTCTAATGTCCATGCCCTAAAATAAATTCTGGTTTATCTGCAGTTTTCAAAAAAAAAAAAAACAACCCAAAGGTAATTCAACTAATAGGTTTGGTGTTACATGCTTCACTCCCGAGAGACTCAGAATTTTTTCACCAATAAAATTTCTTCTTCCTCAGGCCAGTAGTACTGGGATAAAGACTCAACAAAACTGTTCAGCAATCACACACCAGCTATAATATCCTCTCTATTCAAAAGGTAGAGTCTTCCCCTTGTTTTAACTCCCTCATGGATATAAAAGATAAACTTCCCCATGATGAAAGTCGACGCATGCTGGCTGCACCATGGTTAGTTTTATACTGGATTAACCCTTTGAACAGGGATGATCAAATTCTGATTACATCAGTGGAAGACCTAGAATATCCTGAGTTGGAAGGGAGCCACAAGGATCATCGAAATCCAACTCCTAGCCCTGCACAGGACCACCCTAGGAGTCCCACCATGTGCCTGAGAGCATTGTCCAAATGCTTCTTGAACTCTGGCAGGCTTGCTGCCATGACCACTTCCCTGGGGAGCCTGTTCCAGTGCCCAACCACCCTCTGGGGGAAGAACCTTCTCCTAATATCCAACCTAAACCTCCCCTGGCTCAGCTTCGTGCCATGAACCAAAGTCTTTCACCCTGTATACTTCAATGCAGCCAAATTTGAGCACCTTTACCTCCTCATTTATGCAGTGTGGTGCAGTCCTGAGACTCCTTCACTAGCATCCTTTGGAGCCAGCCACAGCCTCAAGCCTCAATTGCCTCTCAGGTGAGCTAGTTTGGACTTGGCTGCCATAAACAACAATTTTTAGTTCCTGAGGTACCTTAAAGTGTTTTTCCCCTCACTTTGCTGACTCTGGGGGTTTTGTTGACTGTGCAAGGAGTCCCTAGCAATTCTAGGGACACCATGTATTTATGGCTGGATGTCTCAATGATTAAGTTGTCCAGGTGTGAGAGAGGAAAATGAAGCTGAAACTTAAAAGAATTCCTGGGCAGACACAACAGATGGATGGAAGGAGAAAAGGGTACATCCAGGGCCATTTACCCCAGGGAACAGAATTGATAATCAGGGCTGAATTAATGGAAAAAATATTCTGTACGTCAGCCAGTTGAGTTTTTGAAATGGTGTTGCTGTCAGAGGAAAACAGAGGACTTCAGGTGCAGGTGAACCTATTTGCACAGAATTCATGAGTCCTAAAGTGCAGTCAAGCTTAAAAGGGGTGTCGTGAAGCCACTAGGGAGTCTTCTCAAACAAAAATCTATCTTTCTGTTTTCCCTGGGTCCATGGGTTTCTGGGCACACATTTATTACCTTTCACTGACAAATATTTTCTCCCAAACTCCTGTCACATTTGTAATTGCAATCCTCTCCTGATTTCAGTGTTTAGTCCACATCCCCTATCTGCTTCATCAAAAACTTTATTTACATGGTCCTTGGAAGTACCTCTTTTATGATCAAATCAGACCCTTTGCACAGAAGCTGGTGTGCAGCTACCTCTGTGTAGCTGCATTTGTAGTCCCAGGCTTTGACTGGTTGGCATAAAGTCATTTGTAAAAGGACAATAACAAGCATGATGAATTCTAATGCTCTGTGTGTCATGGTACTTAGGTATCTCATAGATAAGTCCATCACCAGTATTTCACAAAGCTGCAGCAACTCAACTCTCTTTAAAAAAAATAACCTCACAAAAACAACACTTTATCATAATATTTGTGGACAGGTACAAAAAAAATCAATGGCTGAGGATCTACATCTATCACACCTCGCAGAAAACCCTCTGCTAATGTTGGGTCAGGGGAAGCTGCTCTAATTGCCTGGTTTCCTATGTCAGCTCGTATTCACCTGACACTACTCACTGGCATTAAAATAGATTTTCAGCCCCTTGCTTCATGCATCATATAGAGCACAGAAAATAAATCAGCTCTTTTAGAGATAGTGTTCATGACAATGAAGCTGCTGCCACAGAAAGGTTCCCTCATTAGCTGTGTCTCTTGCACTCATTGCATTTCAAGTCCTTCAGGGATCATCAAAATCCCTGAAGGACCAAGGCACCCTGAGAGTTAGACAGGGCCTGGTAACACACCCCGCTATCACTGACACCCCAATATTCATTCATTCATTCATTCCATTTCAGCCCAGGAGAGTAGCATGTCCTACTTTTGAAGTATTGAGGTTTTGAACTGTGCCGTAACTTTGCCAACATACGTTCAACCACAGGAAAGTCATTGAGCAACACAGAAACCCAATACTTAAACAAAACTTCTATAATCATTGTTACAACTAAAGCTTAATATCAATGTAATCATGGAACAGATCCTCCTAGAAGCTATGCTAAGGCCCATGGAGGACAGGGAGGTGATTTGAGACAGCCAGCACAGCTTCACCGAGGGCAAGTTCTGCCTCACCAACCTCATGACCTTCTGTGATGGGGTGACTACGTCAATGGACAAAGGAAGGCCTACGGATGTCATTTGTCTGGATTTCTGTAAAGCCTTGGACACAGTCCCCTACAACATCCTTCTCTCTAAATTGGAGAGAGATGGATTCGATGGACGGACTGTTAGGATGATAAGGAATTAGTAAGACAGCTGCATCCAGAGGGGAGTGGTTAGCAGCTCAGAGTCCCAATGGACATCAGTAACAAGTTTTGTCCCTCAGGGGTCCATACTGGGACCAGTGTTATCACTGACACAGACAGTGGAATTGAGTGCACCTTCAGCAAGTTTGCAAATGACACCAAGCTGAGTGGTGTGGTTGACACACATGAGGATGCCATCCAGAGGGATCTGGACAAGCTTGAGAAGTGGATGTGTGGGAATCTCATGCAGTTAAACAAGACCAAGTGCAAGGTGCTGCACCTGATTCAGGGCAACTCCCTGTATTGACACAGGATGGGGGATGAACAGGTGGAGAGCAGTTCTGCCAAGAAGGACTTGGGGGTGCTGGTGGATGAGGGTCTGGACATGACCCAGCAATGTTCACTTGCAGCCCAGAAAGCCAAACATATCCTGGGCTGCATCAAAAGCAGTGTAGCCAGCATGTCTAGGGAAGGGATTCTGCACCTCTGCTCTGCACTGATGAGACCCCACCTGAAATGCCGCATCCAGGCCTGGAGTCCTCAGCACAGGAAGGCCATGGACCTGTCGGAGTGAGTCCAGAGGAGCAACTTGAAGTCCACTTGTAGATCAGGGACTTCTTGAACCTGAGGCAAAGCCTTTGTATGCAATAACTCTCAATGGATATATCTTCTATGAGCATGTTTCATGATCCCTCAATCCCACAGAAATTTCCAGCACCTCTGCCTGTGGCAAGGATTTCCCACAGCTTGATTATGTGTGGGTTTTGAGTCTGCCATGTGCTAGCTTATGTGAACTGTCTGCAGGATTAAGGAAGGAGTGAGGAACTGTTTGAAGTGGTTGCAACTCTCCACTCCATTCAGGCTCCAACAAGCTTCCACCTCCTTTCAGTCTCAGAGGTTGAAGACCATCAGTCTATTTATTTGCTCCTGTTGAGGAAGCTGGTTCATATCTCTGATCATCCTTGTCACTTGTTCTCAGTGTCTGGAGCCAGGACATGTCCTCTGGGAAGGAAAATGAGCTAGGACACAATCTAGATAAAGGGCTGCTTCACAAACTGTCAGAGAACAGCTCACATTAGAGGCAAAAACAGAACAAAGACCACGGCAAACACAGCCTTCATCCTCTGAGATGGAGGGGGGGGGAAATCCACATCTGAATTTGAAAGGAAGTGCAGGAGACTGATGGAGGAGAATTAAAAAGTGCATTAGGACTCTCAAACATGTCACCACAAGTGCTCCATTGACAAGTGCTGTCATGCTCAGCTCAAACAATGCTTCAGGGAAGCCAGGGCAACACTTCTGAGGGCGGGCAAGAGCCCTATTGAGATCCCTCTGTTTAATACATTACAATGAACAGTTAATGACAGAGCACTCGCAATAAATGGCAATACCCACTTCACTGTGAAGCGTCCACAGAGCAGAGGGAATCCATTGTCTGCCCGACAATCTCACCTGGCTCCCTGTTTTGTTCCTCCTGCGGAGAGAGACACCTCGTGCTGCAAAAGGTGCTGCTGGAAGACAGCACTCATTTCAATAGTCACGTAAAGGAAATTCCTCATGAAATATCTCATTTGCCTATTGAAGAGCAGCAAGGCTCTAACCTCAGGTGGTTTCAATCTTGCAATCTGAAAACTAATTTTAACCAAAAAAAGATTTTTTTTTTCCTCACAGAAAATCTACTTCTGTCTCGAGGCTCTGTCTGCTTAATAAATAGCTCTTTACAGAAAATGCTTAACATCTCAGCACATACTCTGGGTTAAGACTGTTTTAGCAGTGGATTGAGGGTATAATGTACTAGCAGCACCAAATCTGCTGCCCCACAATACAGTTGGCCTGGCTAATCTGTCCCTGATAGATACACAATTAAACAGGAGCAACTTTTACTAGTGTATACAAAAGGGAGAAGGGATTGAAATTCCAAAACTTCCTCAACTGATAAGATCCCCACAAAAATATATGTCCAGAGCTAATGGTTTCTCAAGTCATTAAAGTCCCTTGCCATTTTTTAAGCCCCTTGGTGCTGCAGCTCACAGCTCGGCTGTTGGTGAATCACAAGATCATTTCTTGTGTTAAGTCTTCCAGGTTATTTAAATCACCATCAGACACATATCACAAATCTTTGTGCTGGTGTATTAAGAGCACTCATAGCCTGCTAATGGACTGCAGCTGCTGGTTTAAGGTTTAGCTAGCTACAAGCAGCTGCTGGTATGGGGGGGCTACAGCCCTTAGCACACCCAGGTCTGCAGTGTAATAGCCCAAAGGTCTAGGCTTTTCCAGCTGATTTGCTAGTAATTACAGGTGTGTCACCTGATACTCCTCCAACCACAGGACACTCATTTTACCTCATTTTAGTCATTCTCGCTCATTTTACCTCATCTGCATCTGACAGTCAAGAGTGATAGGTAGGTAAGGCTTTGGCTGTCTTGGCAGAACCCTAGTCAGGAGAAAAACTGGCAGCAGTAGTACAAAGCTGTGAGCAGCTTTAGGGGCAACACCATCCTCCATAGAGATCTTCCTTCTCTTTCTTTTTTTGCTGCTCAGCCTTGATTTCGCTTCTGTCACCATGAATTTTCCTAGGCAGGAAAACTCCTCCACAGCTTCTCTTTGTCTTGTAGCAGTGTGTCAACTAATTATAAGTGCAGAGAGCTGAACCAAGTCCTTGTTCAGCTGGGCCTTGAGTTAGAGAGTTGCCTAGAATTGCCTGGAGTCAATCCTGAAGCTGCTGTAGTGAAACTTTGAAGGATGGCACCAGAGGGCTTTGTAAGTGTCCCTGAGTTATGTGATGCTCCTTGCCCATGAATCAGAGGATCATAAAGGACATTGCTCCAAAGTACCCAGATGATGACTTCTAGCCTCTCTCACTTAGCAGGCTATGCTCCAGGTATCAGGGTCTCCCATCACTCATCCAGGCAGCCTTCTCCCAGCAAATGTGAATTGGCCCAGCCTGACTGCTGAGTATCAAATTAAGCTCATGCTCTTTAAGAAAAGCCTGATATCACTCATCTAAATGTTTGCTTAGCAATGCAGAATCCTCTCAGCTTAGCAAGTGCTTCTCGCTCTGTAACATGCATCCAGACCCACATGCACACATTCCACCTGGCAGCTGTGGGGAGCAGCAAAAGTGCAAGAGGGCCAAGGATTAGCCGAGGGAAAAACAAACTGGCTTTCCTTCCTTCCTTCCCTGATGGTCAAAGTCACCTTATGTGACTTGTGTGACACCTTATTGTAACTTTACAATATTTTCCGATAGAAGGGTACAGTATTCTCTGCCATATCGGGTCTGGTTGTCACTTGTAGAGCCAAACTAAATTCTGTGCCTTGGCTCCATCCTCACTTTGCATTCAAAGGTCAGGACTCACCTGCTTCTGGAAGAAGGAAAGAAGTGAATTTCCAGAGGCAGAACTGCAGCCTTAGCTTTATACCTCCTCCCACAGGAGCTGATATAAAATTATTCCAGATTTGCTGAAAGAGGGCACAGAGTGTCTGGTTGGCTTGAGGCTGTAGAGGGAGGGTGTCACAGCTGCACTGCTCATTTAGAAGCAGGGGAGACCAGCACCTCTGCCCTCCTCCCACCCACTGGCACTGCCTGCATATTGATCAGATTTGCAATCAAGTGGATGTAAACTGCTGGTGTAAATCCCCCTTTAGCCTAGTGAGAATAAATCCTTCTCTCCTCCCCTCCTCTTTCAGAGCCAGGAATGATATTAAGACTGTGGGACCAAGGGTTTCCAGATTTCAAACATTAGAGTCTTTTAGTTGCACTTCAGGGTAATTCAGAACAGAGCAAATGAAACATTGCAGGCAGAGAAAATAGTTGCTCTGAAAAACGTCTATAATTTTCAGGGATTCCTTTTATTGTTGACTGCATCCAAATATTTCTGCCCTTGACTAACCGCTCTCTGTTCCTCCATGTCTCTTAGCAGTCCCTGCAGCAACCAAACAGAATAGCACTAGAAAGACTAAACAGCCAAAGCATGGACATAAAATCCCCCTGCTATTAAAGGGGGCTTTTCCTCCCACTGGTTTAGTACAAACTGGGCTCCTGCTGCAGGCTTGGGCAGGGCTGGCCACCTGCATGGGCTGAATTGCAACAAGGACATGGAGTTTGGGGAGAAATGCCACCAATGCAGTTTAGGGCCTCCCACTCCAGAATTCCTCCCTTGTGGCTTTCACGCCTCTGAGGGAAGCCCCTGCTCAGTCTGACTGATGACATTCATTATTTATGGACTGACGCAAACATGCCTAGTGAAAGGATTTTTTTTTTTCCCTAGCACCTTAGGGGCTGTCAGAAGCAGAAACAACCAGAAACTAATCCCCCTTCTGATTTCCCTCCCTCCCCCTACTCACTGGGCAGGTGCAGGCACAGCTCCTTCACTTGCTAAGCCTCATATCCTGCTTTTCCTAGTGCTGTTCGGACGTTGCTTTCTCAAGCTTGCTGACAGGCTTCTCACTTCAACAGGATAAAATGTCCATAAATACCAGTCTGTGCTCTTTCTAAATGTTTGTATTATAGACATTTGACATTTATTTTAGACTGACCCCAAGGTTTGGTGCAAATCTTTGTAGCACAGTAGCTTTCAACTCCATCCTCTTTGAGACAACAAGGATGGCTTTTGACACAGGTTGGCTCATGGGTTAATCCTTGTGTAGATGGGGTAATTTATACTGTAGCTGGCAGCAGCTGGATAAAGCAAACCCAGAGGGCCAGGCAAGGCTTACCTCAGCTGGCTGATGCATCTTAGGAACACAGTTTGTCTTTTCTACACAAAGTTGTACAAATCTGCTAATGATGCCTTCCGTCCCAAAGAAGACAAAGTTTACGTGGCCACCAGAATACTGCCAACACCCTGACGACCCCAGGTATGTGACAATTAATGAACTAAAGTTTACACACACATGCGCGCGCACACACACGTGCACACTCTCAAGACTGCCAATCAATAACCATTTACAAGAGAAAAAGGGGACATTGCAGCTCAGCCTCTTGCCGCTATGGGCTACAGACATCACCAAATACTCAGAGGTGTAGGTAGTGCCCTCTAGTTAGCAACCGGAATTATTTGTGGCACAATTTCCTTTACCCTAAAATTAGCCCTGTGACTAATGATTTTCACGCAGCGCTCAAGGCCCTCCCTATCCTCTGTTCCAAATGACATGGGTCTGAATGCTGGTCCTGGGTTTCTCTGAAGTCCCTCCATGACCTTTACCAACAGTCATCCTTCTGCAATGCACCTGAATGCAGAGGTCACAGCATGGGGGAGAGCTACGGGTGATGCCCTGCCATCCCCACATGCCAGGGCAGCTTTAATATATCTGACCTGTCTCTGGCAGACATTGTATTTGAGGAATATTATCATATTTCCCATGCCCACAGCTACTTCTTGCCTTTTCCACATCAAACATAGTTATCAAAACCTTATCTGTCAAGTTTCTGAAACTGTTAAACCAATATGACCTGCTCTTCTTTCCCATACCTGACAGGCTTGTCCTTCCTCATGCTGTTTGTAAGTGAGTGAGTGTAGTTTGAGCTATTTATTGGATGCCTCTAGCCTTGGAGCCAAGGAGAGGAAAGCTCACATCCATATCGGTCCTCTGGGGCAGCTCTCATCACAGTGAAAACAGAGCCCTTGCTGTCCCTGCCGGCTTCCCACAGCCATTCATTGCCTGGATTACGTTACTCCATTGTTTATTGCTCACAGTGTTCACATCATTCTCACAGTGCTGTGCTTTGGCTTGTGGGGGTTTTTTGGTGTGGTTTTTTTTTTGTTTTGTTTTGGTTTTGTTTTTGTTTTTTTGTTTTTTTTTTTTAAATAAAAGGAGAACAGGCTACTAAATGGCACAGAGGATTCCCAGCTCCTGTTTTGAGCCACGTCTAGGCAGGTGATTTCTGCAAGCAGAAATGAATGGCAATCAGAAATCAGGATAGCAATAAGGTATCCAAGCAAAGAGGAGCTGAGGGCTCTGAATTGCAAGGAAGGGAAGACAGGAATGTTTGCAGTAATAAACAAATAACAAATTAATTTCTCTCCATATTCTGCAACATCAACATGAAGAAAATCAGGCAAAATTCTTTTTCTATAAGCCAATATTTAACACAGTGCACAGTCTATTGAATTCTATTCATATAAAACATGTTTATAGACGCATGAGTGAATGCACACATATGTGCATGTACATACACTCACACGCAAGAAATTATGTCCTTCATGGCACCTCCTATTAGGTGGTGATACAGAAATCCTATTGCTACAACTTGCTGTTTGACTTGCTGTTCATCCAGTCACATTTGCACACAACTAGATGAACAGGGCTAAGACGCCTACTTCTGGCTTGTTTCATCATATAAGACTGGGAAATGTGTAACAGAAAATATGGCATCTAGCTACTTGCTAGAGAGCACTTGCACTGCAAGTTTCCAGTCATTTTCCCTCCTACCTTTGCCATGCCTTCCCTCCTAGAAGAGCTGAGTATCAGGAGTTTGTTGCACGCTGTGGAAGAAGGTCCTGAAGGTGAAACTAAGAGATTTGGCTTGTGTTCTTCCCTCTGCTACTGATAACCTGTATCACCTTAGGCCAGGCATTTAATGGATCTGAAGCATTCTTTGCCCACCTGGAAAGGAGCTACAGTAAGATCATCTGTAGAGCCCTTTGATAACAATTGATGAAATGTGCTGCAAATCCTAAATTAAGAAGCTAAAAATATACTAAATGTCTGACTGACCCAGAGCAATGGTCAACGCAGAGGAGAGCTCTGCCTCTTGCAGCAACAGTAGCAAATGCTGCCTAGCGAGAGCCAGCCCGTCAGTCTGTGGCCCATTATCCCCATCCCTCCCTAGCATCTACAGTCATCAGACCAGATGGGTTGGAGTACACTCCTCTGCCTATTCCATTTATTTATAGTTACATTGTTCACAAATGTCTGCCACATGAAGAATTGTCAGAGTTGCTTTAACGGGACACCTTGACAGGGACCTGAGACATGTTTCAGCCAATATCCTTTTTCCTCATCATGGTCTATACCTTGCTTTCCTCATGTGCACCGCACCAGGTAGAGGTGAGGGCAGGAAAAACCCTTGTCTGTGCTGATGATAAGTGGACATCTCAAAGAGGGTCATGGGTTTAAGAAACCAAGTAAGTAGTAATTAAGAATAAGTGGGCAGAGGTTGTACAGTCCCCTGCCCCATCTGGAAACGCAGCGGTGGATTTAGTATGCCAATATTGACATTTTAATTAATCACTGCTTCTAAAATGCTTTGTGGTTGAAAGCCTGACACAGTCAAAATTATTAGTAATAATACTTCTAGTAGCATTTCACTTTTTATAATTACATTATTATGCATTAATATTATCTAAGAATATTAATAATTACAATAGTATGCCCCTTAATATGGAAAGGGACATCTTTAACTCCTTCCAGAATAAAAAGACCAGTACTACTTATTAAAGACTTTGCCTATATTTTAGCCAATAGTCACTTTATAATTTTATCATTAAATTAATTGCCTAGTCACAGGCTAGGACAGTCTTAATTAAGAATAACAACAGAAAAAGAAATACAATGCGCTCCAATAAATAGAAGCAGCCCCCTCTTTCTTCCCCCCTCCCCCAAATGGTGCAAAATACATAGGGGACCCTGTTGTCATAGTAACTGGCATTACAGCTTGCTTTCGATAATTAATGGAGGGCTTTGCTATTACAGTATTCTTGAAATTTCACTTTCCCTGTGCTGCACTGCAGAATGCAGTATCATTTCCCCATTCATAAATATTTCATTACCACAGTCTGCTGTGTTTCATCATCACTGATAACACTCAGCCTAATCCACCCATTGCTGAATTCATGTCGCCCTGTCGGTAGAGCAACTTTCATTTCCTCCTTCCACTTCTGCAGTCTTCATTTTTCTTATTCAGTGTTCTCCTGCTGCAAAACTGTCATTGTAGGCTAAGTACAGAGACCTTTATTTTTCTTACTCTGAAAAATAAACGAGTGGTAAAAGCTGTGCCCAAGTAAATAGCATGCAGGCACACGCACGCGCAATGTTTGTATCACAGATATAATTTGTATGTATCACTAAAGGGAGATATTTAGGTCAGCAATGGAGAGCAGAATTGTAATGTGGTACCGTAGCAGGAAACTGAGAGTCTGATTCAGCAAAATACAGGGGTGCCTTTAGACACAGGCATTGTCCCTCTGATGACAGCTGTAAGGAACAGAAGTGATGTTCTCATCCACAGGACCCGTTGGGGCTTAATATGTTTGGTAATTGACATACCCGCAGAAAATACCCAAAGCCAGTGGAGCAAACAGCTGTGGTGATACACATGGCAAGAAGGAAGCAATAGAAAAATAGTTTAATTTTTTGCCTTAGTATCAAAACTCTCAAACAAATTAACTCCGACATGCTTATATACATCATTTTTACTCATATCTGTGCACAGAGCACTTGAGTTTCCTTGTTGAGCTTCACATGACTTGATTTTTCTTCTCTTTTTAAATACTTCTGTCTTTTATGTTGCTGTCCCTTTGAAACAAGCTGGTAGTGAAAGACTGAGAGACCTGAAAGAGTGCTAGCCTCTGTTGCCAATTGCAAGGTGTCTCTCCTGCAACTTATCTCCTGTGATAGACTTGCCTTAAATCACCTTTCCAGAGGAGACTAGGGAAGCCAAAGGGAAGGAAAATGCCATGTGTAACCTGTTAGACAGACCACTGCACAAAATCTGGCTTGTTTCCTAATAAGTATCACAGATGGGATGTAGTTTTCCTCTGGGAGGGGTTAAATCCTGGATAAGGAATCATGGTGTAAATGAGCATTAGTGGAGACCATGGCATGCAACTCTTGACAGACACTATATAAATGTATAAATGTATATATAAATGTATGAGGAAAATTTGTTTCATCCATTCTGCATGTGGCAGAAATAGCTAGGTAAAAAATTGCACAGCCGATGCAATAAATAGCAGTTATTTGCCTATGCCATGCAATCTGCAAGACCTGCTAGGATGTCATTTATGTTGACACATTTAAAGAGAGAAGCTCTGCAAATCCATTTTCTTCCAAGCATCATAAAAAAACCCCTACATTTTTTCATGTATTTCCAATTCAGACTTGGCAGTTTCATGTAGTGAGAAGGGAACACTGGAAGAGGATTGAGGTATTCTTGGGTATTATGTAGCCCTTTGCAAAATCAAATCAAATCAAATTAAAAAAAAAGAAAAAGAAAAATCAAATCTGATTTTCAAAATTCTATTTCTTACCAGGAACCACAAAAATATTCTCTTCTGACCATCAACCAGGAATGAATATACAGAATAGAAGAATCCACAGCAGGCCAGGGATTCTTTTGCTCTCTGCATGGGACATGACTCTGATGAACAAACTTAATTACTAAATGAGCTGACGGAGTCTTTCACTCTAGCATGCTGCAATGGAGAGTCTCACTGAGTTGGACAAACACCAGTCAAAGCCAAGAGGGCCTGTGCCAATACTTAGAAGGGAAGTTTAGAGTATCAGTTAAATACAGGACAAAGACCCAACTTGCCTTCAGTCCGCTGTGTGAATCTCCAAGTGTATGTTAAGCGATCATCCTTGGAAAGGGAGAGTGTGAGCACATTTACCATGGGCTCAAGCTTTTGCTCATGTAATCCAGGCAGATGACACCGACCTTTTCTGAGCACATGATGGCCCCATCTCCCCAGAGACACCCAAAGCTCAGCCCTTCTGAGCAGAGTGTTAGTGCTTTCGCCAGCAGCCTGGGGGGATGGCACAAGTTTAAACCCAGCTGGCAGCCACCCGTCTTCATCCTGCTGCGTAAAACTGCTGTGCAGCCTGTACAACCAAAAGGAATCACCTTGTGGGGCATCCTACTCCTGAGCAAGAGCAGTCAGCTGGTGATTTTCAACAATGCTTCTTGCAGGCTGGACATGAGGGGTGGGAAACCCTCCAGCTTGCAAAGCATTTCAGGAGTGAAATGCTCAGTGAAGCTGCAGCCAGGTTCCCTAACAATCCCAAAGGCAAAGGGGTGCTGTCTGAAAGCCATTCCTGTGAGGAAAGGTGAGCCCTGGTTCCCCATGCAATCACCCTGCTGCCTCCCATGGCATTACTGGCATACAAATAGTTGTGTTTGGCCTTCATCCATCCAAGAGCTGTCAACATGTAGCTCTTCAACTCCACAGTTCACAGGGTCTTTTTTCCTTGTTTTGTTCAGGTTTAGAAAAAGAAAAAAGCAGACAGATGAGTTTTATGCAATATATATCTCCCTGCTCCGAGAATTTGTCGGTGGTGACATGTGAAGAGAAATTACTCTTGACAATAAAGGCTATGATATCTTTTCCCTACTATTTCGGACAGGAAGATGTGCTTGAGTGCGTGGGTGTAAGAGGGAAAGCAGGAGAGTAAGTGCCTCTGCGGGCTTATATGCAATTGCCATTTTATCTTGTTTTTCTTGTAAGTTTCCCCATGCTTTCCCTAACTTTTAAAGAGACTTCATAGGCCCCTGTCTTCTTCCTCTCATCTTTAGAAATTCAGTCATATTTTCACCAGCAAGTGTGGCCCACAAGGCACTTTTCATCATTTGCTTTATAAAACCTATGCTCCCTACCCTGCAACCATGTCCATTTGTATGATGTTTCATCAGCAGGAAAGTTCTTGCCAGTTTTTCCTTCAAACTCTAAATTAGAAGCAGCAGAGAGCAAGGAAGTTCATGTCACTTAACATGTCACCCTCTAACCCCTTGGTCCTTTCCCCATTTCCAAAGTGACCTTTCTGACACCTTCCAGTTTGCCTTGAAACAGTTTTTAGTGTTTGCCTCCCACCAGCTCTCTCTCTGCCAGCAGACCATTCAGTGCACTCTTCCAGGCAAGATCCCGGTCACACAGCCGCAGGCCACTAAGGAAAAGTCTTCATGTGCTCATCAGGATGTGGCACCAAATGACTGCTTCATCCCCCCAGCTGTTGCTGCTGCCTGGAGAACCTGCTCCTGGCGACCAACTGCAGATGAGCTGAAAACCAGCAGAAATCACACAAGAATGGGGCCCATGTGCAAGATGCTGACCTGGCACCATGGAACAGGGAAGTCATACCTGATGGCATGGCAAAAACACACAGCTGCAGCAAACTGCTGGCATGTGGAGGTTTCTCAGAGCCCCTCTAGCACTGAGCATGCATTGTGCTAGGCACATGGGCTCTAGGCAGTGGGATTCCCCCTTCATCATGCTAGGAATATTTACCACAAAAGGGCCATGACAAAAGATAACCACACACCACCTTCCCCGAGAGGAGCAGCTAAATTACCTGGACTCTTCAGCAGTCAGTCTTTAGGCAGCAATTCATCATGTTTAGCTGGTTCTAGCATGAAGTTTCCTTGGTTACTGGTGCATGTTTCAGCAGGCCTTTGGCAGCCAAGGCACCGCTGTTCTCGGTCCTTTATTTGGTGTCGAGGAACCTGACTGTGGCTCTGCGCGGCCAAGTTGGCTCTCCCCTCACTGCCTGTTTGTAACACCCTGGCTGAACAAAGATGAGAAAACCTTCAATGTACACAACACAGCAAACATCAGGGTACTGCCCCACTCACCTTGCCAAGCTTAGAGAAACATGTACAATGTGAATGGATCCCTCTGGAGTGATATCAGCTCTCTCTAGTCCTCTCCTAAAGGACTTCCTCCCATTGTGGCAGGTGCTTGCAGCAAAACTCACTGTGAGGGTTTGGGACCAGGTTCCCACAGGGCTTGGCAACACCAGAGTCCACTGCAGGGTACAGACAAAATGCCTTTCTCCATCTGAAGAGCCTGAACAATGAGGGCATTCTTCCCTGGTGTCTGCTCTAGGCTCTGGTATGACCAGTGCCTCTTGGGCTGGCTGGAGGAAGAGTCCCTGTGCTAGGAATGTAGCTGACCCAGGGATTAAAGCAACACATGGCAGCAGCATGTATGTAATGATGGGTAGAAAGCGGGTTAGGAAATGGTATTCACCAGCTTTTGACACCAAGCCCTTGCAGAAGGGCTTGAGAGATGCAGATTCCTCTCCCATCCACCCTATCACCAAAAAGCCAAGGGAAAGCTACCCTGCAGTTCTCTCTCCATTGTGGTTTTCCATCTTTTGGCCCATATTTGTTCATTGTAGGTGAGCTGGAGAAGAGGAAATCCCAGAGTTCTGCAATGTCTCCTGAAGCCCAGACGCAGAGAACCAGAGATATTTCAAAGTGCAGCCTTGATGCTGTAAGTTATCCTTAACAGAATATATCACTCTCCTCTTTCCTTGCTGCTCTAAGCTGTTCTGTTGCCATGGTGACCAGGGAAGTTCAGGAATGGTTTCGGAGTAGCCCTTCTCACTGTACCACATCAGATACTGTGGATGGTCCCTGTACACCTGGGATGTGCCGCAATGTAAACGCAAACATCATCTCGTTAAAGATCCACGCTAATAAAGCGGACTGTGCAGTGTTACCTCTAGAAGTCTCAAAACATGTAGCAGAGGAAAACTGGCATCACCATTCCCATTTTACAGACTGGCAAACTGAGGGGATGTGACTTCTTCCATGTCCCCCTGGTCAGTGCCACTGCGGGAAATAAAAAGCAGAGCTTCCAACTCCCTTTTCAGTCAAGCACACAATTTATTTTGGTACTTAGACCTTTCTGGCCAGTCAAGATCTGTCCTGTGCCTGGATTTTGGAATTACATCCCTCCTTTACCTAATAGGAATTTAGTATTTAAGTGGGAAGCAATGTTCTCGGACTCATTCATGCCATGGTTTTGCTGCTTGATCCCAGATGAGATCTCTTTTCATCCTTTTCCAGCCTCCTCATACCAGCACCCAACAAGCAAACAGAGGGAAGGGACCTACCACCTCTTGCCAGAGACCATCCTTTTCCTACAGCAAGACAGTATATCCAGACTGAGTGTTGTATCAGGTAACAGCATCTGATGAACCACCCACAGCTTGAGAGATTTTCTCTTATGTTATTAAGAAAAGTAGGATTGCTAAGATGCCTAAATGAAAAAGGAATATAAGTCACATTCATAAAAAAAAGAAATCTAGAAATGTACATCCTACTAAAAGGATGTATGTTTTTATTTATCCAAATAGTAATCTACAGTCTGTGTCTTGGGACTAGTTGGAAGTTATTAGTCAGAAGAGTTACACATAAGAAAGTCCAGAAAAAAAAAATCGAGCCATTTCAGAGGAACTTCGCAATTTTGGCAGCTCACATGACGGAAGAATTTTGCCAGCTGCCATAACACTATGAACCTGAAAGCTCTGCGAAACCTGGATCATGAAGGTTTACAGTGGCTTTCAAGCTAACTTCTCACCAATACATAAAGAACATAAAGAATTAGCAATTCTTCTAAAATCTCTGAATGCCTTATCAATTTAAATAAATAAAAAAAAGACTGCCATATCACTTGTTTTTATATAAATATTCTTTTGGCTCTGATATTTTGGAAGCAGGAGAGTGGCAGGATTTTGTCTCAGGCCTGAATTCATGGGCTTTTTCTGGTGAATAAAGTAGAACTCTAGCTCAAACCAACTCCTATGAATAATATAAAAATTCAAAGGAAAATTTTGACTGATTTTTGCGTGACTACCTAAGACCCAATAGGACTAAATCTGTAGTGACTATTGAATAAAAATCTTGAGTATTGGTAAATCTGTCTGAAAACTAGAGGTAGTCAAACCATACAGTACCTCAGCTACTCAGTTGTCAATGGCACTTTATACAGGAATATTTCCCACCTTCATTAACAAATGGATAGCATTTGGTTAATTGTGCAACTAAAAAATATTACATTAGACATAGTCTTGTAGATAGTATAAATGAGAACAAACAATTTTAATGCCATATGAGTCAGTCCCACTGTGAGCATGTGGCTCCAGAAGAATGACAAGTTCAACACTCAAGTTCTCACCTCGCTCATTTCCTTCCTCTTTCAACTGAGGTGTCTCTTCAAGGCTGTTGTCTAAGAAAGTCTAATTTCATGGGTGATAAACAATGCAGAACATCTGTATTTGACCACTTTCTCTTTCTTTTAGACTTGTGACTGTTATTTAAAAAAAAATGATAACCAACACATTTCACCAGTTAATAATATATATAATAATATATATCCAGCTTTTCCAAACTGCCTGTTCTGGTTCCATACAGAGACCTTACTTATTTCATATTTTCATACTTTTCTTTTCCAGTAGGGCTCCCTTGTTGTGTTTGCTAAAAGAAAGGAGAGTGCCTTTGTCCTCCAGGAATTCAGAGTCTGGAAGTCAGGACTCACAAAGGGGAGATAAAAACTACAGGAGACAGCCCTTGCATATAGCAGCCACACTTGGGCATCAGGCCCAGGTATTATGACAAAAGCAAGATATTATGACATGAAACAAACTACTATGGCCAACAGTCCGGAAAATTTGGCATCTGCAAGAAACCTTTCTTGAAAAACCTGCAAGAGGCAAGAGTATGAGGGTGACATGGGAACCAGTGATGTCATGACCAGCGAGAGTGATATCGTGCCCATCCTTGATGCCAGTCCAATTTGTCTCAGCTCATGCTAGTTCAGCAGACTTCTACCTGTCTATCCAGAAGCAACCAAGGAAGCCAGCTCACTATTGCAATATCTTGCTGCTTTAAAAGCAAAGACACGTGTAAGGGCAGTTGCAAAAGAAACTGATGACTAGATAATTCATCAATTAATGAAATCCCATCAAACCATGACAATTCTTTTATAGTTTCAATTACAGAAGTTATACTCCATCTTAAAGTGCTGCCTGGTGTTGCTGTTCACCATTAAAACAGGTTGTTTCAGTGCAGTGGGTGCTGCATTTCAGTGTCAGCTACACCAATACCCCATTACATCAGTCACATGTGCAGAGCCCCAGTATGAAATGTGTTCTTGGATACTTCGCCACTACCAGGATTCTGTAAAAATAAATCATTACTATAATCATTAGCAATTTAGCTGTTTGCTTTCTCATTTGCAATGTTATTTTCAAATAGTACCATTGGCTTAAGGAACTCCCAGTCTGGCACTTTCCATAACTACTGAAAAACAGTACAGTTATTTTCTTAGTTCTTGTTGTTAAATCTTTTTGATCAGTTTTATCTTCCTCTTACCCTCCAAGCTTAAAACCAGTCAAAACTCATTACAGAGAATATCATATCATAGGAGCCAGAAACAGAAAAGACCTATTAAATCACCACTTTGTCCTCCTGCCAATTTACACTTGCTGTCTAGATTACCTTTCCTAATGCTTTGTCCAGTCTGGCTTTAAAAAAGACAAAGCAGCTGGGCTCCTACCCTTTCCCTTGGGAAACTGTTTCACAGCAAAATACATCTCATTGTCAGGAAATTTTACCTTACATTCAGCCTGACTGTCACACTATTAGCCCTTGTTATATCCCTGCGTGTCACACTAAAAATTCTTCTCTCACGCTCGGGAGAGTGGGAGGGTGTTCGTGCTCATCAGAGCGCTACATGTCTCACAAACCACACATTTGTTAGTCATTCCTGAGCTAAGCTCTGCATCATCTTATATTTGAACTCATCTACCTGTACTTCCACCTCTCCTGATCAACTCTGTGACTCTCCTCCAAAGATTTTTCAGATTTGTCAGTCCTTCTCTGGCTACTGAGGGCCTGGTGTTGACTGTACCAGTTATTTTGGGATGTGGGACACCAGGCAAAGCTAGATGGCAGGTTTAAACCAATCCAAAGCACACTCTCTTTTTAACACAGCTTAGTTAAACTGAGCTTCTTGCCACAGGATGTGAATGACAGAAGTTTGCATGGGTACAAAGAGAAACAGAATTGGTTAATGCAAGAAAAATAATGCATTAAGAGCTCCTGCATACATAATCTTATATGTAAGAGCCTGCACTACCAATTTATCCTTATCATATTGAGACAAGAAGGACAAAATTCTATTTCATAACTTGATGAAATGCTTATCAGACTTTCACAAGAGGAAGCGTGTTTCAGTCACCACCACGTGAGTCTTAGCTCTCATGGCACCCTATAAAGATGCACCTGAGTTAAGCTGCCCCGATGCAAGCACTGGGTTCAGTACAGGGAAGGACCAGAGGAAGTAGAAGCTCTGCTGTTGTCTGTATTCTCATGTCTGGAGTGATGCCCTGCAGGGCTAAGCCTTACCACTAAGCATTTCATCCCCCTCTTTACAGCAGATCCAAGGTGCCCAAGAGCTCCTGATGGGGAAAATTAAATCTTCTGGCAGACTAGGCACACTAAAGCCCCAGGCAGAAACTGCATAGCTCCTGACATAATTTCACAACACCCACCAGACTGAGATCCTTGAAGAAGACACATACACAGAGGACCAAGGTCCTGTGAATGTGTTGCCAGTTGCTCCCTTAGCCTCACTCAGTAAGTGCTTTGAAAAGCAGAGGGTGGGGAGGAGTGGGGAAAATTAGATGCCTTGCCTCAGTTTCCTTCTTTCATCCTTTGTCTCTCAGTCACCGTAACACTTCCGGTTTGATTTTGCAATTCAGGTGAAGAAAGCCTTCAGTGTAATTTATTAAATGCCACTGCAGTGCAGAGAAACAGAGTAGGGAGTGGGGCCTAATCTTGTCCAATACTGCAAGGATCAGGAAAAGCACCAAGGTCCTCTTTTCCTTCATTCCTGAGGGCCCACACTACCTACAGAATAGGACTCTGGATCAGGGGGGACTCTGGGACACCTGGATTCAGGACTTAATCTGTGGCATAAGGCAAACACCTCAGCCTCTCCAGTCATCAGTTCATTTGTCTGATAAATGTGTATCATTTGATCTTCATTGGAAGAATGTTTCAAGATCCTTAAGATCTTGTGGGAAAGCTCAGGGTTATTTTCACCATTAAGACAAAAATCTCACAATTATGATCAATCTTGTGCCTATTTAGGTCTGCCACTAAGAGGAAGAGTTTCATAATAAGCTTATTATTACTCATTTACAGGCTGTGCTTTTCCAGAGAGCTTTCTGGCTGGGGTCCCACACATCATGCTCTGGATTTACTAAAAATAACTTGAAGGCCATGTAGGAAAGGCCACTGGGATCATCATGATCTATGACAGAGCTCACAATCTGAGGATTGCACATAACCCTTTAACTTTAGGTTTTCCATATCAGGAAGACTGCAAGGAGGCTCTTAGTTTGGGTCAATGTCAGCCTGGACTGTAGAGGTGGTTTCCAGGTGGAGATGGCCACGCATGGTGCCATCTGCATCTACATCAGACAAATTGCCTCTTCCCTAGCAGTATGTAACAGTTGCTATGTGAATGCAGGGCCAGCTGTCCATGTGGATCATCTCACGTCTACTCACCAGTGGGAGGTGCACTTCTCTTCCTGTTAATCATGTCTCCATTAAAACATCAGTGCTAAGAGAGGCACTCCTCCAGCTGATTTCCTTCAGCCCAGAAAACGTGGCAGCAATCAACAGACCCTGTAAGTTAACAGCCCTTTTCCCATTTGTTGTCCCATCCTATGCAGAGCCTTTTCCTCTTGGCAGGTAACAAGGTACCTTTCAAGGATGTAACTGATAAATCTTACAGTGGCTCTCCTGAAAGACACTAAAACCAAGGTAGGAATTTCTCCTCCCTGTCCCTACCATGTGCTGTCATCCTTGGCCTTAAATTGGATCTCCTTCCAGGTGTCACAGGCAGCCTGCTCTACTATCTAGGCAGAAATGTGTTCACAGACATGCAGTGACATGGAAATGTTACCACTGCACAAACCTGCTCTCTAGTAAAGATCAAAACCGACTTCTGTGCCTAATTTTTAAGAGGCTAGATTTTTGTCATTACGGCAGGACTTTTAAGTAATTCAAATTTCTTTTACAAAGTTGGCCTTTCTATTAAGTCACCTTTCTTCTCTCAAGGTAGAAAAAGACCTGCATTGTCACCAGCAGCAGGTGTTGCACAGGAGCCTAAAACAGATGCCAGAAAGTCTTTCAGGCTGGAAAAAACATCTCAAGTGGGAAAGGGAGTTGGCTGCCCAAAATTTGATGGCTCTTTGAAGGGAAAGTGCTCAGAAGACTGTTGGCTCTATGACAGCAGGAGGCACCAGAAAGTATTGAATTTTTCTTGGAAAAAGGTGATTTCTGTGTATCAGAGCAAAGCAGCAGGAGAGAAAAGTCTCTAATCAGACAGAATATAGGGAATAACAACTGTGCTTTTGTATCCACAGCACAGAAGCAAGACTCACATCAACCACTCCAACCAATTTCATATGTGTGTTACATACAAATAACATAATTTGGTAAGGTGCTGAAAATCTCCTTACCAATGCTGGACTGCCCTCCTTGACACAAGGGGTCATGCTGGAAGACCAGGAATATCAGAAAATCATATAATTCTTAACCAAATTCAAACTTTTAAGTTTCTGGCAAGTGGAAAGGAATGAAAAGTGATGCAGACTATAACACCCCGGCTTGTAAACACACACAGAAGGCTGCTGTTATTAGTTATCTAAAATACATTTGTAAACATTTTCTGGAAGTACATGCAAGGGACCATGCTGGACATCAGGTTATTACCAATATGCTGTCTCCCCTGTCTGAAATTTCAGTTAGGATACACTTATTTATGCTGACAGCCTTCATTGCAACCCTGCTATTTCCCTGTCTCCTCTTCTTAAGGAAGCAAGGGTGTGTGCAATAGTGATGGGTGCTCACACTGTGCAATAGTGATGGGTGCTCACACTCCTACTGTTAGTGACCGTCGCTGACTTTTGAATCCAAACACATCCACCCTGGACTTCAAGTGGAAAGTCTCTGAGGCAAGACGTTCTGGCAAACTTTGGGAAAAACAGCAGCTGAGAGGAGACACCCAAGCATTAAGGCATCTGCACAGGGATCATCAATCTGGTTTTCTTGGCCCCTTGGCCAGCCAGCATGAAAGCCTTCCAAGCAAGCTTCTGACAAGGCACCAAGGACTGAGTGGGGCATTTTGGTGGAAAGAGGAGAAGAGCTCAAGCCTGGGGTCATGGGAGGGAGATTAACTAGAATTTAGAAGATTTCAGACCAAAGGAAGTGCATCAGAGGAGGGCCCAAGAAGGTAGGCTTACGTGTACTGGCTCCATCAGTGTTGCTGTGTAAGGTGTAACGTGTGGTCAGAGTCCTCACTGCCCAGGCAAGGGCTTCCTGATGGACACTGGGCAGCCATCTCTGGAGAGCTGTTTGGTGATCCCAGATGACCCCCTTCCTCCTGAAATCACCACCAAGATGCTGAACACCCAACAAAAGGGGCCTTGGTGTGGGTACAAGATTAGACTGTTGACTTGAGTTAAGCCTTTATCAATCCCTGCCCTTATGATCTGTAAGACACAAACCAACCTTCAGACCACACTTCCACTCCCACATGTTTTACTGAATTCCTATACTGAGATCTGTCAATAACAATCCTGTGAATGATTATGAGTTTCTCTAACACCAGTGAGTAAAGATTTGGCATGAGAATCAATAATTTCTTCATGAAGAAATTTCTAATGAAGAAATGAAGAAATGAAGAAATGACCAAAACGCCTGCTATTTACTATATGCCTATGCAAAGGCAGGCAGCCAAAATCACATCTGTGCCTCTCTGTGGCATGGTGGTAGGGAGGATAATTCAGAGCTTTGACTTGAGGATGACAGAGCCTCGCTTCTCAGCTACCCTGTGGTTTCTCCCTAAACCTGCTCCCCTGTCTCAGAATGACACTGGTGTCACCACAGCCACTGAGTGCCAGGTTACAAAATGTTTCAAGTAACTAAACATTTGGGACTTTCAAACCTGCATAGACACTGACAAAATCCCACAAGCAGTTAATCGTACCTGTTGGGGGGGCTAATAATTTTTTAATCCTGACCCTTGGTATCCATGTGCCTCACATCTGTAGATGGAGATGGGAATACCTATTTCCATGCACACAGTGATTCTGCAGACAAATGGCTGCACAAGCACCGCATCACGAGATGCATCTAATTGATGCTTAGCTGCAGCAAAAACCAACACAGCGCTTCTAGCTGTATCATACAGTGATATGAGGGAAGCTGCAGACACTAAAATAAAAAGAGAACAATCTTCTGCCCATTTAAGTGGCAGCTGCTCTGGATGACTGCAGTGCTGCCCAGCAAATTACTGAGCAGACAGAGGCACAATTCCCTGGACTGCATGTTAATCACCTGCATCCAGAGGCTGAGCACAGAGAGACCCTGCAGTAATGCGGTGTGGGAGCACAGGCTGTAGGCTGTGTATAATAAATCTCCCTGCCTGAAGCCTGACTCTGTTTCCTCACCAAAGTTACACCAAATTTCAAAGCAAGAACTGTATGAGAAGGTAAGCAAAACGGAAATGGGAAAACCAGGTCACATCAGTAGTCCAAGTATAATAGGTAGACTAAAACAGACTCTACTTAGTTAACAGTGAACATAAATAGAATAACAGAGGCCATATGAGAAAGGCACAAAAGCACAAAACCTGCCAAACATTTGAGTGCATCAGATGTTAATGATGATCAAAGCTTATACAACAGATTCTGGAGAAGTCAGTGCCTTTACCCAGCTCTGTGTTGAACTGCACTAACATTTAAAAGTAGGTAGTAAGTACCAAAGACTGTTCCCTACAAATTTGTTCAAGGTCCTCACAAGACTGCCTCACCAAAACAGAGCACTGTTTTGGTGGCCCTTCAGAGGCAGTGCTCACAAATCTTAAAATTTGATCAGGATGTGTGTAATTAGTCAATATGGCCTGTTCTACACAGAAAGCAAATCTGTTTTATGGAAACAGTCTTCTCTGAGCAAAGATGCACAGCAGGCAGCAGCTGAAGAGAGCTCTGAGCTTCAAAAATATGGCTGCTTATTTCAGAGCTGAAGTACAAACCCATTTCCTCTCCCAGATGGTAACTATCTCTGATGGAGATGGTTCAGTGATACCAACTAGCAGGCCTCAAATACCCAGCACAACCATTTTATGTGCTCACACTGAATTTGACAGAATGTCCTTGTGTCTATGTTGTTTGGGGGGGTGGATGCAAGACAGAATGCTTTCTGACCTTGCTTTAACTAATGAGCACCAGCCAATTTTCAGTCAACCCACAGTGAAGACAAGGTTTTTTAGTTTTACCCAAATATGAACTCAATAAGGTGGACATAATTCTGCTTTTCAGGGCAAGACTCCCTCTGTTTACTTCAATGAACCACCAAAGAGTACTCCCATACTTGTGTGTTTACCTGGGAGAGTTGAAATGCACTGTAGACAAAAATTACCAAACACACAAAAAGCCCACAATTTTTTTTCCTCCATTTTTTTTTTTAAAAAAGCTAATCGCTACATGAAAGTATTCAAGGGCTAAGACCAATTTGTTCATACTTGGGAACTCAACACAGGTGCACAGAGTAAGCGGATAGTAAATTCAGTGCTGCAGTATGGCTACCAGCTGCAGAAGGGACAGCAGTAACATCCTCAATGGAAGGGAAATGATGGCCACCAGTGATTTACTAACATAGTTTGGATTCTCGGTACAAAACTGATTTCAGATTTGTGCAACTGTTTGATTGTGCCTGGCAATACTATGGCAGAGGTCACTGCAGTCTCAAGGGTAAAGACACAGAGCCATTTACTGCCTATCTAGATCACAACACATTTCCATTGCAGCACCTTCAATAAGAATATCAAAACCAGGTAAGACTTAAGTGCACCATAAATCTGCTGCCAGTTCACTGGGAAGATCCCAAACTGCATGTTAAAGCTAAATCTTTAGTCTTTGAGGAATCATGGTTAGCTTGAAAACCAATGGCAACTACAAACAAAACCAGTGCCCAGAACATTTAAACCATACATACTGTTCAGTCACACAAATCCCCAGCTAGTATTCCTGGGGACGTGTAGCTTCTTTTGCTACAATTGACTTTTTTCTCTTTTATTAAAGGATGCTGATATAAAACCCAGAGGCACACAAAAATAAACACAGGCAGCTGATAAAAACAAGCAGCAGTGCATTGTGCCTGTCACTACACTAGTCAGTCAGCATGCACAGTAATTACTCGAATGCTGCTCCCCTTAATATTCCCATACGGCATGGTTTCACTTTGATATTGAGGAACTCATCCACCTTTTTTAGACTTGTAGCCCATCCAACGTTGAGGAACATTCATGAAACAGATTTTAGGGTAGCAGAGACTAGCAAAGGATCTTATCTTGTTAGTTACATTGTTCTTGGTCTTCAAGGTAGTTCACCTACCTTTGTGCTAAATATGTCCTGAGAAAAGCCAAGTGACAGCAGAGGATCGCCTTTTCTTTGACAAGAGTTGGGCAGTGACTGTACCAAGGACTTCCTCAGTCAAGTTTTCCACATTCCCACCAAGGATCAGTCTAGTCTCCGAGATGCTGTTAGCATCCTATGTCCCTGATCAGTGGTAAAATAAATAATGGCTATTACAACCTTAAGACTCTTATGGGCTCTCTGTTGGTATCCACAAGGGATCATATGGTTTGATAGGTTACTACTATCCATAGCGAATTTCCCCAGTAAAATTAAGGTCAGGCTTTAAAGGGAAAAACATATTTTCCAAAGGACAGCAGTATAAATGCAACTCTGATGCCTTTTGATCTGAGGTCTGCTTTGCTAGTTGTGGTGTATCTTTGTCAGAACAATAGGTCTTTAGAGTAGATTAATCCAAGAATATATGTGACAAAGTTTTACCCAAGTGTTTATATTATGCTCACAGCCAGCCCTTATGATTTTACAGGCATTCATGTGATTGAATTGTGCTTGCTCCTGAAGAAGTTGTTTGGTTTTTTTAATGGAATAGTTCACATTTTTGTCTGAAAGTTGCTGCTATGAAAACACCTACTCCGGAAGATGATTCCATGGTATTAGGTCAGCTTCAGGGAAAACTTTGCATTTCCCCCTTATCCTATTAGCCCGTGAGATTAATCTTTCAGGTTTCAAAGAATAACATTACTCCACCGAGACCTGGCTGTCGCAGGGAGCCCATGCTCAACGGAGTGCAGGCACATAGAATCATAGAATTGTTTAGGTTGGAAAAGAGATATCGAGTCAAACACAGTGGATGTTAGTGACCGGAGACTGGCTGATCCAAGAAAATCCAAATTGCCTTGCAAAGCCATACATGGGAGCCAGTGGCTGCAGTGACAAAGACTCATTGTCCAGTTTTCTCCTTGCTTTCCCCAGATTTTTATGCTTTCAAAACTAGTTGATTAGAATGAAAGAAGAACAGAAGGATTTAGGGAGCAGAAAAGGGAAACTTCAATAAATAATAAATTAAAAGGGAAATCTTGTCATCTACTTCGCCCCAGATAGTGTCTTGTTTTCCCAAGAGACTTAGTTCTTTCATACAGCAGGCAGGTTATTGTACTTTCTCCATAAGCAATTCCATCAGTTAAGATCCACATAATCTGCTGCCCCATGTGGCAGCACTGATTAGGCCCTGCCTTGGAACAATTACTGCTCAGTGCAATTCAGGGAAGTGCTCTTCCTCTTCAGTGGTCCTCACTGAGTATCCTGAAAAGGCGAAGGATAAAGGAGACAGAGAAACATCAAATGGATGTTTATCCTTTATTTAAGGACCTTAGTAGACGATGGTTTAAAAATAACCAAGTAGGTTTTTCTGATGCCTGAATGGAACCCATTCTTTTTGCCTTGTAGAAAGTCTAGCATATTGTTTTCGTAATCAAGTTATTTGGATAACAAAACAACGATTTAGATTAGGATTTGTTTACACAGCTAAATATGTTGAGTAATGAAATTAAAATAAGCTCTGTGCTTCTGTCACATCTGCAATAGTGACTGGCTTCTTATGGTTGAGTACAAGCCTGCTGCACAGATGTTTCTTGATAAGGTATAAATCTGTGTTAGATGTTGTTTATTGCAGCATTTTTATTGCCTTCTTCCCTGAAGGAGGGAATGTTGCCTGCACAAGGCAACCAGATGTGACCTGCAAGACTGTATGAAATACCATTACAAGCAAAAACAGGTCCCATATTCCATATCAGCATCTGCAATGGCTCATCAAGTATTTATCAGATCATTTGAACACTTCTACAGGCCCTAGCATCAAATCATCACCAGAATTTACTTATTATAACCTGCAATGAAAAAGGCAAGCATCCTGTAAAGCGACTGGTGCCTCAAATAGCAGGAGATCCCATTTTAGTTTGGTTTCCTGCCTTAAAGGTCAAATTCCTGAGCAGACACTGCTGCTAGAAAGCAAGATACTGTGATAGATCAAGGCAGCTGCTTTTCAGGGCATTGCAGGGAAGAATTTCTCTTTTCTGCCGTCCTGCCCCAGGTGATATCAATCCTTTGATGGTGACAGGGGAAGAGACTTATCTTGTACTGGTGCCTACGTGAGAAGTGCGACAAGGGAGTTTCTTCCCTGGGGAAGATGGCACAGCTTGGAGCAACTCACTGAGTGGCTCTGCTCCTGTGGGAGCAAGAGGATCTAACAGGAAAAACTTGCCAATGACCCCAGCATTTGAAGACAGCCAAGTCTGGCCCCAGAGCCACAGTGGGTCCTTCTCTGTAGCTGATGAAAGTAACACCCATGGGCTCTGAAAGTAAAGAGAGCCAAACTTTTCAAGATGTACTTCTTGGAAAGTTTCTTGAAGGAAAATCTGACATTTCTTATTTAAAAAAAAGAGGGAGGGGCGGGCAGCAGGATGGGTTATTCTTCCCTGAGCTAATCTATGTCTCTGATTTGCTTCACTTGTTACATGGACAGAAGATCCTGTCAACACAGAAATAATGCCAAGTATTTACGGTTTAATGGAACCCAGGGACCAATTAACAACATAGAAAACCACCAGGCAGTGTATTTCTTATTGTAACAGGAGGGAAATCTTACATTACTGCTGTTCTCCCATTTCTTAAAATAAAGCACCAGCACTTTGTCAATGATTTCTCAGTAGTAATGTTTATTACCTGCTAGTTTTACCACTGCCCATTTATCAATCGCTTTCCATGTTCTACATTCAGTCACAAAACCCTTCTCTTGCAAACTAAAACCCCGAAAAGAGAAGAAAAAAAAGAAAGGAAAGAAAGAAAAAAAGCAACTGTCATTAGGGCTTCAGACCAGCAGTGCTAGAACCTGCCCTCAACCCCAAGTTCTCGAACTGCTGACTCTTCAATAGCTTGATGGATGCGATGCACCTCGTCCTGCGTCAAAGTCCTCTCCGGGTGGCGGTAAACGATCCGGTAGCAATGGCTGACCTTCTTCGTCCTACAAAACACAGACCAAAAGAGGACTCATAAATACATGTGCCTACAAATGCAAATACATGAGGCCAAACACTTACCCTCTGGATCATTTTTATTTGTGGTCTAATTTTGTTCCTGTTGCTTGAAAATCACCTTAATGCTAAAATACACAGTCCAGAGATGTGGGACTGACCTGAATTTTAATTTTCGCAGAGGCTTTTGCTGAAGTCCACCTTACACCTCAACTTATATTGCAGTGGGGTAGCTTCTTACCAGAGTGAACAATCCCGTGAGGAGGGCTGTGCTAACTAACCACTGAACCGCTGCTGACACCACAGCTCTCTCATTTCGGTGCTAGTGGGGCTATTTGAGTGAGCACTGGGCACACATACCCCACTCAGATCACTGGGGCTGGTGGTGATGGGCATAAGGAAAACACCGTGCAACCTCTGTGCACTGGAGAGCGATGTTACCAGCTGATGTGGGGCATCTCACAGCCTTACCATCCAGGCCTCAGCCTGGGGAAGGAGACTGAACAAACAGCTGCAAAACAGAGTAAAACCTTTTTTTCTCATTTCTTTGCCTTCACTGTAAATTAGAAACAGGAATAAAATGCATCTGAAGTACTGTGATGAGCAAGTATTCATTTGTGGGAGAAGGACAGAGATGGAGGATGAAGGCAGTCATCGCTCCCAAAGTGGAGCACCAAACGGCAGTGCAAAATTTCTTACCCTGCACTATGGAAAGAAAAAGACAAAGGAGAACACGGAAAAGGAACAGAAAAGAGGGAATGATGGGGGCAAAAAGTATTTAAGAGTTGCTGGTTAGGCAGAGACAAGCTAATGAAAACCCAGGACAAACTAGTAAGTTGAGTAAGAGTGAAAAAAATCTTGCTCTCCATCAAAAGCAGGCTGGAGTACCTAGCTCTTGCAAGGGCACCTCTGTAATTGGAGTGCTTGTGTTACTGAATTTAAATGGCAGTTCTGGCATACTTTTTAGTGTCAAATGGAGCCCACACAGCTTCTTCTTTCAAAGGTAAACACTCACTTCAGTGAAAGAGAGAAAATCTGAAGGGAAAAATAATAGGAGACCAGAGATCAAGTATCAGGCAGAAGGAGCTCCCAGACTGGCAGAACTCTGCATTTAATGGCACATAAAGGCATTTAGCAAGCTTTGGGTCATCTCTCTCCTGAAATTCTTTCATGTTAGAATCCATGTTTATTATGACTATTTGATTAGAACTAAGATTGTGTTTATAGACAAAGATAATTCTCAAGATACTAATTTCTACCTCAAATCCTACTAAAAACAGGCATAGATAGTTTTTACCTCACAATAGCTATTTAATACAATTAGTTTTTACCTCAGAATAGCTATTTGATACCGACTCTGTTCCACCCGACATGGGTGGGAAGCTTGCCCTGCTCCCACTGGCAGTTTACAACAAAAAAGATAACTTCAAATTAAAGCATTCCTTCTTTTTTTGTGTGCTCTGAAGATAAAGCAAGTTAAATCTGGCTGGTATTGGAAAGGGCAAACTGCATTTCATAAAGTGTTAAGCTGACTGCAGTTAACTGCTAAAAGCCAGCCAAGAGCTTTCCCTGTGTGCAGGTTAAATGCTGTGGAAAAGTGATCTTTGAGAAAAGAGGGGGAGCTGTAACTGCTGGGAAGGTGTTGCTCTGCTCTGCTCCACCTCTGCAAAGCAGTCAAGAGGACAGACCGGGGGAAAGCAAGTAAATGGGACTGGCAAGATGCTACACTGTCAGTAAGAAATTTNGGATAATGAATCGGGGCTCAACAGAAACAATTTTCAAAACCAGGCTGGCAAACATCACTACAGCTGGTAGTATTTCAGTTTTTAAAGGTGCTACAGTAATACACCTGATCAAAAACATTTGCAAATTGCTTCAGATGAAAATCTAGAAGGTGTACAGTCATATGTTTGATCCTGAAGTCTTGTAAATATTGGGAATATATCCCATGATGGAATAGTCATTACCACCATTTAATGTGATGTAAACACGAGTTTGCTTAACGTAGGTATAAGTGGATATAGGGGTCTCTACAACACTGTTTCTTCATTGATCATGGCTAACTGAAGGTGACAATTACTCCTGACTCATGTGTTTCTGTATCCCCCCTCCCTCCATCCCAGTGAGCCATTCCTTCACGAAGCAAATGAAATATGTCAGGACAATAGTTTCTTGTGGGATTGCATTAAATGTAATTAATCTTAATTCAATTATAAGCAAAAAATGAAGTTGCAACAACACATGGCTGGCTACACATAAGCTTGCATGAATGCAACATTGGATGCTACATTTTTCTCCCACCTTTAACTTGGTTTTTTTGCATCTTTGTTACTAATCAGAAAGAAAGAGTATAATGGTTCAATGCTATTTCAATAAAAGGCACACTGCAAATTTCAAAACCTTAAGCATTGTTTTCAGAGTACTAATACTAACCTTTCAAGGGAGATGGGGAAGAATACTTATTAGCTCTTCCCTCCCCTAACACTTCCCCCCCTCCCACTCCCAAATAAAATACTAAGACACTGTGGTTAATCCCTGCCATAAGCTGCAACTGAAAAAAAAATATTGTCAGCAAATACTACCTTTGCTCATTCCCTTTCTTGCTTTTCTTTTGTTCTGCAGAGCTACAGACTGTTTGCCTACCTTAAAGATGGCTCTGCTAATGCATAATGAACTCTCTGCTGCATGTCATGCTGCAGCCTGACAATACGGAAGCAGTAGCTCTCTATTCTGAGAAACAAAATTTTGAGGCCAAAACCCAGAACAGCAGCATCACTGGGTAAAAAAAAAAAAAAAAAAAAAAAAAGAAAAAAAAATTTAGAAGATTAGCAGTGAGCACATTGGGCTTTATTTACCTAAACTGCACCGCCAGACAAGTCCACGCAGTTTGCAGTCACGTGGACTCCTCTCCATTAGGCTTCAGCTGATCTTAGTGTCACAAGGCTCCTCTGCACCAGCCTGCGGCTTTCAGGTAATGAAACACAGGGAGTACAGTGAAGCACTGCTCAAAGGGAAAAGGAAGTCAAGGATTTATTCTGACGCCACAGGAGGAAACAAGATACGGACCATGAACAAACACTGGAGTGAAACAATGCCTAATGCTCTTTCATATGATTTTGCGAGGAAACAGCTTTGCCTCACATTTCTCAGGATTGTCACGCAGCTGCCTCCATGTGCTAGGGAGCTGATCCCTGCCAGGTCAGATTCATGGCATGGAGTCAACCTGAAGGTCAATGTATATGTTTGGATATTTCAGCTTGATATCTATGCATAACAAGAAATGAAGGGGCCTTAGTCTGCCACTAGTCTAATAAAACGAACATGAAAGCAATGTGACACTGGCACCAGGGCTAGATTGAAAGGGTGTGTTAGGCAACAAAAATTAATACATGTGTGTTAGCTTTCCCTTCATGGAAAACCACAGAAGGATGCTTTAAATGCTACTTGTCTGGAAAGCCGATCCCAGAAGCTACCAAGAGCAAAGCACTTAAATATCCTGACAGGGGAACCTGTCTCAGTCATTACATAAGACTAATCCCTGGGTCATTTGGTAAACAAAATGTTGCATAAAGAATAAATTCTTGGCATTGTTGTTTTTCTCTTCTACATGCAATACTGTAACAAGAATGAAAACTTCTCCATCCTGTACTGGCAGAGGGAGATAAAACGGACAGCAGTGAGTGGGGAAAATCCCTACTATTTAACTGTGTTTTATTCTCCATCGGCAGAGACTTCTGCAGGGAGGTTACCCCTGCTCTTATGTGGTGAGAACAACACAGAACTACACACTTTTCTAGAAAGCTGGATTGACTTTGAGGAACAGAAAACTAGAGATGACAATCACCCACAGCATGAAGGAGCAAAAAAGAGTACCATCTCTTTCATATGATGAGCAGTTCACTAAGCAGTAGTATTCACCACCATACCTATTATTCCACCTTTTCCTACGGAATACTATTTAAAATGAAAGATCTACGCACATGGTAGCACAAATATTTGAGATTATTTTCTCTCTGTTTAGTGAGTCATGTTAATGAGGTTCTTTGAGGGTCTCCCAATTCCTGCCATGGCAGTTTGTATCCTATATCTCCCCCAAAAAGATTAATCAAGTAATTCCCTTACATAAACCTTCACACAGTACTCAGTGGCTGCTTCACCCTCCACAGAGATCAACGTCATGCTGAGCATGCATGGAATGACCTCAACAAAGAGAAAGGCTTGTTTTATTTGCACCAGTGCTCTGAAAGCGGTGATGATGGGAAGAAACAAAAATACTGTTTCATGTTAGTAGCATTCCGGTAGAAAAAGCCACGTGGAGAGCACAGCTGTGGTTTTGCTTTGTGGCTCCAGCAGTTCCAGAATGGTTCACGGTTTAAGTGGAAATGGGGAGGAATATTAAACTGCAAGAAGATATAATTAATTACCTGTTCCTTTTTGTTTCACGTTTTCAAACCACATCCATCTCCTATGATAGTAGACACAACTGCTAAATACCCTACTATAAATCTTAAATCGACAAGTGGCACTCTTTGCTAAGAAGTACATCATGGAAAATGGCAAAAGGCTTGTGCTATATACCTTATGTCAGTGGCAAATAATTCAATTACCATGGTGATATGCACATAGAATATAGCAGTAATTGTCTGAACAAAGGTCTTCCTAAATATGCATTCTCATCAGTCCTTTCAAATGCTAATACTTCATCTCTCTGGAAGAGCATATTGTACATACAGCATATTCTTAAAAAGGGACATGTTTTGTTTAAGGTGATTTTGATGCCAGTGAAAGGCATCACCTCCAGAAGAAAGAATTGTTTTAAACCCACAGAAACCAGGGAATGGTCATTCCTCTTGCACACCTCTTCCAGCTGATATCTGACAGAAGGATGGTTCAAAGATAGTTTAGGTCAACATAAGCATGTTGAGACTGTCAACATTACTTGACCACTGTGGATTTTTTTGGTGGTCACTTTGAAAGAGATGCATGTTCACTGACATATGGTTGGACTGAAATACTGTTCTCCTATTTCACAAAACTAAGACAGCAGTGGACTTTTTGCTCTTTTCTAACTGGACTTGGTGGAATCTGTATCTGAATACCAAACTCTGAACCTGCTTGACCTTTTCATTCTTTCTTTACTATTAATTCCATCTTAAGCTTCTCTCCTCATGTAGGAAAAAAAAGTCAAAATTCTGTTAATAGCCAGATTACTGAGAGAGATAAAGAGCACGGTATGGGATATAATGACAAAGAACATAAATAACACCTTCTAGTTAAGATAATGAAAGGTGGATGAAAAATGAAAGCACTTGGAAACTTTTCAGCTTCTCAGTCACTGAGACACTGTTAGATAGCCATATGTAGGACCTAAGCCATTGTCCAGTATTCAAAACACACTGGATTCGTTAGAAAGCTTTGATCGTGACTTTCTCTTTCTGCCTAAATCTATCATCTAATCAATTAATTTCTTGCATGCAGGAAGAGATACAAATAGATAAATACTGAAAAAAATTATTTCATAGGCAACACCTGAAAGTCACCTGGCTGTAAGATGTACTCACTAAATGTTTAGTGAAACAGTTCAAGCAATTACTTGTGCTTTAGCCCAGCACTTTGGCCTCTAATGACCTTTTCTCATTCCAACAGATCACCTTGGTTTGCTGACACAGGCCAGCAAAAGAACTAATGTGAGCAGCGTAAGGTCTTTTCTGCTAAACTTTTGTAAACAGACTCAGTCACACAAGAAACTGAGAGAGTATTTTCCTTGTGCACTGTTACAGTAGAGTCAGTAACCAGCCAAGGATACAGTCAACCCATCTCATATTCAAGCACTTCCTATTAAAAAGCTCTTAAGCTTCACAGCACCAACAGTAATGGAATCCATTACGTGCAGGCAACAATGAAATATCACTAGGGTGAAGAAGAAAAGTACCATTCTCCATTATACTAAAAGAAAATCCAGAGTACCCACAGGATCATAAGCTAATTGTGATACAGACTTTTGCTGCCACCGAAGGGCAGAAAAAACTGCTAAGTCTTGGAATTTGGGATTGTGTTTTTTCTTTTCATTTTAAAGACAATGACTCATTGATTCCTTGAAGAAAGCAATGATCAGTGGTTGTAAAGCAGGTATGAAAACAGTTCTCAAGGGGATGGATTTCATGACTGGTGATGACTGATTGTCCTCCAATCTCTGTCTCTTTGGGAAAAAATCATCTATCAAACACAGGTGACAAAAATTTCCATCATATCTGATCCATGCCAATATGGAGGAATCCATTTCACGTGGATTGAAAGTTGGATGCGACTGAGAGTTACCCTTCTTGTAAGATGAACTTTATGCATTCAGTTCACACTGGGTCTCCTCCATTTTTAGGGGCTTACCAGTCCATCAAGTGAGTTGGTTGCAAATCCTGCTCTAAATCCAGGAAGACTCAAGAATAGGCTAGAGGCTGAATATCTTCAAGACCTTCCTTGTTGTCAGCATAGTAACCCCAGAGCACTCATCATGCCAGATAAATTCAACCCCATGCATGGAATGATCTCTCAACTTCCCAAGGCTGAGCCCTTCAGCCATGAAAGAAAGCCATGCAGTGGGCATGCACGCAAAGACCAGAACATGTGCAAACCTGTGAGACTTGGAATGGGGACAAAACACTACATTTTCTTCAGGGTTATCGCTGTGACAGGATACTGCACAGGTGGAATAAAGACAGAGAAAAGCAAACTTTCTGATACAAACACACATATACAAAATCCAGTGAAATAACTTCTACCCACTGCGGTGGCAAATAAGAGAAGGTTGCTTGGTAAAATACTTGAGACACTTAATTTTATGTACTAAACATAGAAAAATAATTGGATGCTGAAAGTAAGAGAGAAAAATAGATAGTCTCAGCATCAGACAGGACAGAATACCAATTTTGTGTACAGCACAGAGTTTTATTTTGCTTCACTTTCCCTAGGTTTGACTGAAAAGGCTCCATGCCAAAGGCTTTTCAAAGTCTAATCTTGTTTTCACCAAAACAAAATGAAGGGGTAATACTTTTTGTTATTTTTTGTTAAAAAAATTGACCACTAGAGACTTAAACATTCTCTAACTGAGCAAACAAATGAACAAAATAACTCAATTTGATATTGTGTCTCATGAGAACTGGCATCTAAGCTCCTTGACTTTCTCCTTCCGTGTTTAGTTCAGAAACCATGGCAGGACTACATTTCCCATGAGAGATCAAGGCAAAAAATTCCTATGATGGATCACATCCTCTCTCTGGAAAAGAAACTTGGCTAACATATCCAATACTGACATACTGAGGAGAACAGAAGCAAGCATTACCTGGAAGTCCTGGTAGAACTGGCAGCTGAAGCATTTTGGCTACCAGCCAGAAAATTCTTAAAGAAAAATTCACATTTTAAGTGAGTAAAACAACAACAAATCAACATATTTTCTGTCATTGCTGGCTCTCCCACTTTTTCCACATTTTTCTTGACCTCCTAAATCCCTCGTAATTTAGTGGTAGAAGAAGGTATCTTTGGCAGCAACAGGCTCTGTGGTTCTGGCAGAACTTCATGACTTAGGTACCTCATTCACAATCCCTTGTGCCCTTCCAGGGCAACTGGCTAGTACTGGATTGGATGAGGGACACAACCTCTCTGTTTTGAGAACCCTGGAAGACACACTGTTTGCGGAGTTCGCTTCTTGTGCGAAGACATTATATTCATCTCCCTCTGAGCTACAGTGTGCAGGTAAGAGGATGGAAAAAACTTCTTTCAAACAGTGATATTAATGATTCCATTACTGGTCATTAGGTGCAACAGTATCACTCAAAATTTTCCAACCATTGGCAACTGAAATGCCACCTGTACTTATGAGTGACAACCCATCTCAATAATCCGAACAAATCCAACAAGAGAGGTGAATTTGGACTCTTTCAAATGCTATCTACAATATTTATAATAAAAATGTTAAGTGTGATACCTTTTCAGTTCTTCTGAGTGAAAGATCAAAGACAAGAAGTATAAATATTTAGCAGTTTTTTCCACCAACTAGATGTTAATACTAAGGGCTACAAAAAGTATTACTAAAAATAACATTGCTGTCAAATTAAAACATATTTAATAATCGAGTAAAAAGGGAATTTCTATGAGAATTTAAAACAACTCATTCTCCTAAGAAATGAAGATGGATGGGAGTGACAGCTGGTTCAGATGTATCTCCACTGAGTCCTAGAAAAAATAAAAGTCTACAAAGTTAGATAGCAGACAAGTGCATGAGAAGGTCTGAATGCTGTTTTAGGCATATTCATCACTGAGATTAGTGGTTTTGTCCACACCAGTCCTAGGAGCTAGATGTTTAAGTTCCCTCTACACTTGTTAAGAGTTGAAGTAAAGAGGAACATGGCTCTGGACTCAGACCAAGAACCTAAATGATTTTTCCAAGGTCAAATAGCAAACTGATATAGAGAGGGAACTTATCTAAGTGCAGGCACAAACCCTCTGAGTTACCCTTCTTTCAGGTTACTGTTCCCATGAACTCACACTTCTAGTCACCTTTCTTTTCTGCAAGTTGTATAGTAGTTCTGGAAACAAAACAGGCTGTGGCAGGAGACAGCAACTCATCCCATACAGAATGGATCAGGCAGGAAGAGTGGAGAGCCAACATCAGGGTAACCAAAAATGCTCTTAAGTGGCAAACTAAACCCAAGAGAAAACAGAAGAAAACAGGATGGTGAGAAGAAGAAGGGAAAAGGAAGAGATGAGTTAATCTGAGACTAGGAGACAAGAGGGACTCAAATAGAAAGCAGAAGTTAGGAGAAATCACTTACCCACTTTTTTTTTTTGAGGAAAATCAATACATTAAAAGCACCTGCCCCCCTAGCCATCCTGCAGCACTAGAAGGCAACTTAAAAGCATTTGTAGTTGCGTGTGTGCAAATATAGGGGGTTTCTCAATGGGGCTGCTGACAGTACATGTCAAAGCTGGTGAAAATTCTGCAGCCACTTGTGCAATTAAGTGTTGTTTGCTATTTCCTTCTAGTCCATATGATACTTTTCCTCTCAGAAATGTCAGGTTTTATGAGCCTTAATCTGGCTAACTGGATTTGTTTTGGAGATGCAGAAATTCCCCACTTTCCCTCCCTGAGGATAGAGTGGTTCCACACAGACAGTCACAAGAAACCTGTTCTCATTGTTTTTCTGACAGCTGCTGCCTTGGGAAGACAACTCAGAAAAAGTTCTCAAAGTAAGGATAACTATAGGCCAGCAGATTAAACTACTGTTAACACACAGGAAAACTGTCAAGCTGTTAAACATTTCTCGCAGTGGATCCCATTTATACAGGTCATACATTTGGACCATGATGACAGACAGAGAGTCCAGATCTTGTAGGCGAGGCTTGCCTGGTTATTTTGAACATAATGAGGGGGAAAATGTCCCAGCACTATCGAAACTAGCCAAAAGATGACAACATATATCAATGATGTGCACTCGCCAGAACTTTTACAGTTGTCAAAATGAACATTAGTTTGGAAAACTCTAGCTGCCACGTTTGGCACATTGCACCCTTAATATTATGGTTACTCTTAATGAAAATAAAAATGTGAATGTAATCGGAAGTATGCACAGTGAACACCACTTACAGTAAGATAATAAGAGCATCATGCAATAAAACATCATGTGGACATGAAGACTAAAAAGTCAGGGCACAAAATGAGATGTGTGATTCCATGAATATAGTGAAATTATTGGTCTGACACTCAAGAAAGGAAAGAAAGCCATTGAGACATTACACTAGGAAGATCAAAATACCATTTTTTGCTATGACTTTACTGAAAAAGGCCAAGTGATCCTCCCACTAGCAGGAATTAATATCAGGAAAGAAGGAATGAGATTTCAGCACAGAACGGGGAATATACAGGGAGCACCAGAGTAAACCAAATGTTCTCAAATTGTCCAAGACATGAACTTTGCCCTAAGATATTTTAGGAATGAGTAGAACAAATCTCAGAGCTGTTCCCAGTTGTCTTTGAGAGCTTGTAGAGGACAAAGTAAGGTAAAAAATGTTTGGAAAAGGTCAGAGTGCTTTTTTTGAAAACGTGAAAAAAAAAGCTAGGAAGCCATAGAAACTACAGACCATTTGCCTTTACTTTAATTTCCCAGAAAGACTGGTGCAGGTAATGAAACGACTTGTAAGCATACAACGGAAACAAAAGGTAAAAAAATAGAAAACATGGATGTATTGAGCAAATCTAGTCAAAACAACCTAATTTCCATCTATAAAGGGGTAACAGGCTAATAAATCAATAATCAATAAATGAAACAATAAATTGCAGGAAGTAGCAAACACTGGGGGAGGCAGGTGTTTGTGGGGGCGTGTGTATGTGCATATGGCACATATCTTCACAGTCAGCTAAACCAGATAAGAAAAAATGGTCTAAGATCAACATGGCATTAGCAGCTCCAAGCAGTTTCAGACAAAGCTGAAAAATCTTAGGAAAATAATTTAAACATTATAATAAAAAAAAAGAAGAAAAATACTAAATCCAATTCATAAAATTAGGTAGTAAAAACCTGTCTCCCTAAATGATTAATGTTGGAGGGAACTGCATAATGTAGATGAGAAAATTGGTGATCAATACTGGTGATTACTACAAAAAGGTGATATTGCAAATGGCTGTAGTAGTTGTCAATAATGTGTTGTTTCTGGGAGGATTTATCCACAGTTCAGCTAAATATGAGGGATTGTTCTTGTAGGGTTCTTCAACCTAACTCCTGGAGATGCAATATTTTCACTAATGGAATAGGTGACGCAGCAGAAGTGTTTGTTAACTGGTATATTACATTAACCATAACTGAAGACAAGATTAGAATAATCTTGACAAACTGAAAGCTGAATGATTCTGACAACCAGACCAAGTGAAAGCTGCTGTATTTAGCCAAGAACAACAATCTGCATGCACAGAGGATGGGGAACAACTAGGCATACAGCAGCACTACACAAAGCATCTAAGGACCACACAGAATCATGAGCTGAAGGTGAATCTGTGATGTCACTGTGCTGCTTTAACCTAAGCAAGCACCACTCTGGGATGAACTGTTGGAATGCAGATGGAATTACATCCTTCTGCCCCACTTGACATTGCTATGCTGGCTCAGCTGAAGTACCCTCTTCACACCTCAAGAAAGATGTGAGGCAACTGGAGATCACTGGGGAGCAATGAGAACAAGCAGATGTCTAGGTAACACAAATTATAAGAAAAGACTGAGAGAACATAAGATTGCTCAGCCTAAAGAACAGAAAGCATGAAAACATGCTTCATGGCTGGGCTTTGCGAACGAAGATTTGGGATGAAAACATGCTACAAAGACATAAAATGCTGCTGCACAGTTAGGTAATAATCTGTTCATCAACATTCATAAGCAGCAAGAGTTGAAAGTAATGAGCTCATATTGCAGAAATGTTCAGCCTGAAAATTTGCTTGGAAAGGCAGCGAGGTCCCCATTGCTGGAAATCTTTAAGGACTGGTTATACAAGTGTCTGTCAGCAATGCTATAAGTAGAGCTGATCCTGTTTTGGAGTAGGAGGATGAACTAGGTGGCAGTACTCTTCAACTCTTTAGCATAACATAATGTAACGGTCTTTAAAATGCAGAAAGGTACTTGAGTAGCAGAGATAGCTCCGTGTAGCTGCAACTTATCACACATCATGTATTTGTTTATCCCCTGAAAGTGATGTAACCTCTTTATACCAGCAACCCTTTCATTAGCCTTATAGACAAATGTTGAAATACAGCAGATAGGAAAGCTAAGTGCTGCTCAGCTATCTTTCACTGCCTACATCAATAAAAAAACCCCAACCAACCAAAAAACCGAGAAAAGTCCACTACATAAGACAGCATCCCAAAGGGAAAATGTCACTCAACTGCTTGTCCCTTTTGCCTCAGGGCTGAGAGATGTCTTAGAAAAGCTCTAAGGAACAACCACAGAAGATGCTGCATATTCTTGATAGGCTGAACTGCATTTTTCTCTTCTAAGCTTTTCTGAGTTTATATCAAGAGGTTAACACTTCGCTTTCAGCTTCCCAAGTTCACATTCAACTCCAGGCTAACTGAAAATAAGGGCAAAATCCTCCTTCTAACAAAACAATGTTGCAAACAAGCCAGTTGAAATTCTGCATCCCAAGGGAATTTGGGGAAGTCCAGGGACTAGGAGACATCTGAGATGCCAATCCTTAAATGAAGATGTGGCTGGTTGGCCCCAACTGGAGGGACTGTGGCCTTCTGACATAGAAGCTAATTAACTTTATGCTCTGTTGCATACTTACTGTACCTGTTCCTTATCTATACAATGGCAGTACAGAATTAAGAAGCCACCACAATAACCCCATGTACTTGTATAAGAGTATGTGTATGTAAGTGTATGTAAGTGTATATGTTCATTCATAGCCATCGCTGCAAGGGCTAGTTTTTTATTAACCTTTGCAAGTTTGCTTGGATTGATAAGATCACCAGTTTTTGGGAAATCTTGATGTTTACTAAATAATTTTCAGGGATTAAATGTTGATCTCATACAAGTTCCACTGCATACGTGTTCCTCTGTTCTTACATGAAATGTGAAGTTGCCAAGGAACAAATAAACTATTTATGACTTATCCTGTACAGTAACAAAGAATGGCTTAATGGGGGCACATACTACTTTGAAAGTACTGCAGCCTGTTGTTCCCTGAACTGGAGACTCTCTTAGCCAAGTTTAAGATATATAATCTCCTTTATCCTCAAAAAAAAAAAAAATCAAATTCTTGACATGACTGCCTGAATCACAGCAGAAAGACTCACACATGCCACAGGTTCCTGCACCACAGTCCCACAAACATGCTTACTTGTAGGTAATTCAGTGTAGATCGCAACTATTAATCCAGATTGCTAACTGAAATGAACTAAAGTTACTTTTACATTACTGACTTTAGAGGTATAGAAGAGGTGACTGGTATTTATTGTACATAAGATGTAGCAATTTGGTGGCATAATCTTAAACACCATGTTCTCTGCTTGTAGATCTTCATTTGAACTACAAGGAAGAAGATGTTCCTTCTGAGATTATAGGTAGCTACGTCTAAACAGTCACCTTGACGAGTGTCACAAGGAGGTCATACCACTAAGATCAGCAGAAGCTGTTCTCTACTTTGCCAAGTTTGACACACCAGGATGGCTGGTGTTCTGTTATGTTTCAAAACATACACAGTACCAAAGAATACGAAAAACCCACTGCTGAGAGGGTTGCAATGCTATTCACGCTCCCTTCTGCATCCACCATCTCTCTCCACTGCACTCACATGGACAAACTCTCTCCCCAGCCAGTGATGCCATCTCTCTGCAGAGATGGCTGAACCAACGCGGGTGCGGTGTGTGTGGATTCAATGAAAGAACATACCTCCTTAAAATGGAAGAGATGACAGAGGATACGCTGTAGCCCTTAAAGAGGAAGAAGATGGAGACTATAATACCCCTGTGACATTTTGCACTGTAGTCTCTACCAAAAGATGGGCACAGAGACACAGTTTGGACAACCCAGTAAGATCAGATCGCTGAGCAGCACAAAGTAGATAAAGGGAGAGAGGTATCTGCAGATCTCATTCCTGAAACCTACACATGATACCCATTCACCATATCATGATACTTGACACCACTGTTATTTTACTTTACCATCTACCTGGGGAAGGGTTAAAATGATCTCACCCCTGACACAATAAATCCATCACAGAAGCAGAAGCATCAGTCTAAAGCACAGGTTGCATGGGCCTTGGACAGTTATAGGCCAGTCAAAACATTTATAAGCACTTCTGAGCTGGATGAAAGCTTTCTTACATTGCTGGCACATCTGCACTGGCACAAGCTTAGTATCTTGTATCTGAACAGATCTGAGTTCTGTATATCCCACAATACATTACAGAATCTCCACAGGGAAGCACGGAAAGGATGTGGATCAGGCTCAGCATTCACCTACAAAGCCCGTGGTTAGATCCATACTGTGTTGAATGAATCTTTCAGTTTCGTTATTATTTTTGGTTTTGTTTTTTAAAGGTTGAGCCTCTACCTATTTTCTTTTCCACAAATACTGGGTGAGCATTTCAGTAGCACCTGGGTGAACCAATAAAACTGAGCAGCAATGCTGTTTGCACAAACCTTTCTCCAGTCTGGTCTCCAGGTGCTTCTCACAGCTCCTCAGATTTGCCCTACTGCACTAAACCAGCACATCTGCCTGTCTGGCTGCATGTGTGATGAACCACACTAGCAAGATGATGTGGTTGAAAATGACTAAATTCCCAATCTGGGTCAGTGAATGGCCACATCAGCCACTGTGCCAGCGCAGTGCAGGGGTGAGAATAGCACAAAGCAACACCTACGCTGCCAGGAAAAACATGTGGAAACAGGGGCTAAAATCACAAGCTGGTAATTCACTGAACCCATGTAAGCATTGAAGCACATCCTCCTTTTTCCCCCCCAAGTTCATGTAAAACCATGTTACACATCCAAACTAGACAGATATAAGGGAGAGGGAAAAAACCCTGTCTGGCTGTCCCCAAAAGTTGCTGAGTTCAAGCTCCTGACCTATTCCCACTGAAGGCAATGGGATGTCATCTCTTTCTGCCAACTGAGGATTCAGCTGACGTTTTACAAAACGAGAGGGACAGGTCCCTGGGTAGCAATGTTTTTGAAGCTGATCAGCAGAAGCAGCCAGTTAGATCCTCTTCTTAAAAATGATGATACACCAGTTTAGTTAGGAAATGAATGAATGTGTTCAGGACAGCATGAGAAGAGGTAAGCGAAAACAGCGATGACAGCTGAACTCTGCAACACTGCAACACTTTTGCCATCAGATAAGCCTGAGGTCAGCGGTCTGAGCAGACCTTAGGTGTTTAGGGTTCTTCGCAGGGCCTCTGTACTAGCACAAATGTCATTCCATGCAAGTGAAGTTGTCCCTTCTCACAAACATAATACAGATCCTGGAAAGGGAGGCCCATGTTTGTAAGCTCACTGTTTCAACAATGCTTAAGAAGTTACTGCCATTAAAGATTAATCTGTCCAAAATTATTGCCTTTAACTGTATTGTGGAACATCAGCCCAAGCTGATTGATGGCTTTTGGACATTAAAAAGCAAGGTTGGATAGAAGTAGGGTGTGGGAATCAAGAGATAGAAATAATGGTGAATCACTCATTTGCTGAAAGAAGGCATGGTTGCCTTTAATGAACAGTTACATGGAGGATGTGAGATAATATAAGTGGGACTGTTATGAAACTTGACTATGAGATACTTTGAGTAATGATCTATAAAGCTGCTAACTGGATTCAGTAAGTTGTTGAGTCATTGCCATATAAGACTGGGCTACTTGGAATGGCATACAAAATCCATATGGCTAAAGGCATCAAGTGGTTTGCTTTTGGTTAGAGAAAATGAAAATGAGCATACCTGCACATAGATTTTCAAGAATAAAAAAATTAATATTAAAAAAAATTAGCCACAATTATATACCTTCCATACTAACAATACTATGTCATTTATATTTTAATTAAAGCTGTCCTGAGATTGAGAATTAGCAGGCATGAAATTAGCATGGATTTTTCATGTTCTGAGAAAAAAATACAGTATGTTCTCTGCACTGAAGTATCTGTTATGACATCAGCTCAAACTAAAATGAGGACTGGGCAGAAGGATGCTGGGTACTACATATAAATCACTGATCTTTCACCTTTTAGAATATTTTCACAGTCAAACTGAGATGCTAAATGTGTTTAGTGCTTAACAAAAAAAAAAAAAAAAGAGAAGAACTTAACACCACTGTGGATCTAATTCATTCTGGAGTAACTACTCAAGCAAAAACCAGGGCTGAGCTAGTCAGACAACTCTATTATCTTTCAGCTGAAGAAAGTGTGATTAGTGGAGGAAATGTCACATTTACACTTAAGAATGGTTTAAAAGGCAACTTGTATCTTTTGGCACAACTCAGGCATTTAAAAAATACTGTAAGAGAAAGAGGCAGATATAGCAAAGAGCACTTTTTTTTTATAATTTCTCATCCTTTCATTAAGCCACCGAGTTTAGCTTGAATATTCAGTATCTCTGCAGTTGGCATTTCCCAGGCAGCAGGGCTGAATTGCTCTCCGCTGGTCCTCAGGGATGCAGCACTGGGACTCTTGGAGATGAAGCATCCCTGCACAGTACCTGCCTCGTGTAGCATCAGCCTGTGGTGCAGCACAGAGCAGCAGGACACAGACCAAGGGGAAACTGCATCTTCTTCACTCCCTCTGCTGTGAAAGGGGAGAGGTGGGTCTCTGCAGCTACCCTATAGTATGTGGGAAGGGGACAAAAGCAGTCAAACTGGATGGAGGAGGAACATTTGCTAACAAATACACTTCGCCAGAGAATTTTTCTCAAAGGTCACATTGACAGCATTGCATATAAAATGAGCATCTCTTCTGAAGATGTTTGTGCTCACTCAACACTAAAAGAATCAAAGCGTTACTCCCAACTGCAGCGCTCTCTTGAGCAGTGCAACATTCATGACCATTGCATGGACGCTCTGCAGCCCTTATGGGTTTTGTGGTTGGGTTTTTTTGGTTGGTTTGGTTTTTTCCTTTAAATGGCAACTACTCTCAGTCTTCTTTTTCTGGCTTTTCACTCTTTTTTTCCCTTCTACTTTTAATTTTTGACTTGGCATTTTCTGGCATTGAGCTGCGAAGCTTGTACTTGGAGCCAGTTAAAGTTACTGGGGAAAATCAAAGGAAATGAGCTGTAAAACTAACCAAAAACTACTTTCAGCACAGAGGTACCAGCTTCATGGTCACCCCCACTTGTAACCTCCTGGAAACATCACACAAACCAAGAAGCATAGGATAGACTTGGAGAAGATGCACAACTCCTCCTCTCTGCTGTGTTTGTATTTGGCAGCTTTCAGCTTCCTATCAATAGTACCTTTGATGTGCCTTTGTTTTTACTTCTCAACTCTTTTAACAGCCTCTGATAAATGGAGGACCTTCCACCATTACAGATCTCAAACACAATACCACAAAATATCAATTGATCTAGATGAACTTGATCCACCCATACTGAAATTCTGATGGCAAATGATCACAGCAGTTAAATTTGGATTATGACATAAAACCCCCCATGCCTGCATTCACTGGGCGACAGACATCCCAGGTGAAGTGTTGAGTGGCTTGCAAAGGTTACCACTATAAAAATGAATGAAATGGGATAAAATTGTAGAGACTTGTTTTCATCAAGAAATGAACCAAACCCATGGTTTGCTGAAAATTTACCCTCTCTTGTGCTACAAACATGCCTATGCCCACATAGTAACCATGATGTTCCCTGGCTTTGCCATTTCTCTTCAGGACAAGCATGTCTGTCTTCTCTCTGCTTTCTCAAATGAGCAGAAACTAAGCACACTTGGTTTTAAGAGGTAGAAAGCACCACGGAAAGCAGGTTCAAGGAAGCAAAGCACTGACAGAAGGAACCAGCTGGTCTTTTGCTAGTAACCAAGATGAGTATCTCAAGAATTACAGACAAAGCAAAAATGAAATTTAAGTGTACTCACATGCTGTGATGCTTGAGCTACAGAGAATTACTGAGTTACCATTCACCATCTGAACTGCTGAACATGTTCATGTTTCTATCCATACCAGCAATAAAATAAAATACCTTAGCTTAAGCTGCTCCACTAAAAAATATTTAAGAAAGTAAAACTTTCAGACTATGCAGATGAGCAGAGAGTTGGCAATTCATTCAGCTACAAAAATGAGATCAATTCCAATTACAAGCTCATACCTTATTTATAGCAGCCTGGCCTGCCTAAACTAACATATTCATCTCTGATAAACATCAGACATCTCTGACCATGGCAGGATATCAGCTGAGAAGGACAGTGAGTGACAAGGACTTGCTGAATGTCATTCAATGAATAATTTAACCTCTCTGCATGTGAAGAGAAATGCAGGCACCTCACTCAGCCTTCCTAAGAACCTCAATTCAAGAGAAACACCCATGCAAATAAAGAGCTCTGAAACCCTTCAAGAATGAAATACAAGCATTTGACATACCTTGATTTCATGTGTGGGACCATCTCTGTGAATACATATAGTCCTGCTGCAGGACTGCTCAATTCTTATGTGAGACAATGTGGCTTCTCAAAGGTAATCTGGTAGTGTCGAGTGGCAACACAGGCTATGACAAAACTTCTACTATGAACCTTGGAAAATAAGGAGGGTAAAACTTTGTGCATAAATGCTTTACAATATATTTATTGAAGTAATATATTGTGTGTTTAAATTTTCTCTTCATCGGATATTTCAAGGCAGGAAAAAGCAGCCTATTATGAAACATCTGAGCAGAATGAATGGGTGGTTTATTAGACTTGAGAGCAATGACTAGTAGTTGATCTGTCATCCTCAAGCTTAAGAGACAAAAAAAAGTCTGTTTCCCCTCACCCATCATAGTGTAGAGTGGAATAGGTATGAACACAAATATGATTAGTCTAAACTGCAGTCTTTGATGTAGCAATGCCTGCAAAGGTTACCTGCAAAACTGAAAGGCAGCATCCAACTATTTTTGCATGAAAAGAGTAGTCTCCAAGAGAAGATAAAGGGCATCCATGTGACTTCTCTGCTAGACATCCTCCAAAGCCATGGATTATTCTCTTCCCACAGCAAATACCACACATAGCCTCTTCATCTTGAAAGAGCATGCAACAAGGTCTGCAAGAGCAGCAGCCCTTGCTCTGCTTAGTCCTGCGGCAGCACCAGCTTTGCTTTGTGGCCACACAGCTGGTTGTGCAGGGAAATGATACCCACTCAGCTGAAGCACAACCCTCTTCCCCTGCTTTTTTTTTGGAGGACAAGTTCTCAGCTAGATCAGTCCCCTGATTTGGATGCCATAACACAGGGGATGGCATGAGTGAAGGAGTGAAGACTGGGAATAGTTAATCAGAACACAAGTTTTGCCACAATCTAAGATCATGGTTCCAGGACCGAATCCAGAGAATCTGCCAACTCAGCTCCTACTTGCTTTGGGCTCTCATAAGCAATTGCCAACAGAAGATGTGATGTCTTCAGTGGGTACCACCTAGGACCAAAGCTTGAACATCTTAACCTGACCTTCCTTGAGTTTGATTGAAAATAACCTTCATATCCCTAAAACTTCAGTGTGAGTTATGGCAATGTAGATGATACTGCTTGCCTGTATGAGAACTGAGAGAACACTGAAATGGGTTCACCTTGCAATACCTTATGTTTGTAAGCAATTTTTTTTCTGCTCCTCATAGTGCAGAGACTCATGGGAGAGCAAGTAGAAGCTTGTGGGATTTGGGATGTTTTTCTGGTTGGAGGCATAAGAGAATCTGATTCATTTGTATTTCCTTTCAGAAATGCAACTGCCATCAAACAGTCACAAAACAGTGCCATGATTAAACAACGGATTACAGGCAAGCATGGGGATGCCCACACACAGTAAATCTGCCCTGCTGCTTCCTGGGAAAGTTTTCCGCCCGTGCCAGGTTCTGTACGGCTGTGTTAGACTGCTCCCTGTCCTCAAACTAGCTCATGCACAGTCTTTCTAAAGGCAAGCCCTTTATTCAGATCTTCCATTTGCATTTACATTTTTAAAGAGACAACTGTGATTTTCCAATTAATTAAATAACAGAGCCCGAATAACACAAGTAAATATAGGAATTGAATTTGGGAAAAACCACTACGTATCTCGGTTTAACTTTCACACTGGTAGATCTTTATACTGAAAAGCAAAGTAAATGTAATTTCAAAGATGGAAATACAGTTCTAACTGATATGGGTTATTTCATATATATATACTGTATAATAGAACTCTATATTGTTGTATTTAGTAGAACAGTGCTCAAGTAGAATTCAGAAAGAAAAAAAAAACAAGTACTTCCATTACTTTTGTGTTAGTTGAAAATTGCCAATAATTTTTGTTGCAAAAACATTTTCCTTCCACTTTCAACATTCCTCTGAGACAAGAACAAAAATAGTTTAACTGTGAAAATGATCCATTTTACAGGCATCAAACTATTTTTAAATCCTACTCCTCAGTCTGCTCCTCTATGCCTAGATCACCAGTGATTTATTTATGAAATTTTCTGAGGAAGGGAATTTGGAAAGGAAAGGTAGATGGGAAGCAAAAAAAAGCCCTACACACACACACACACACACACATACATATATATTCTAGAGGAGAAGTTACTAGGTGCCCAATTCTGACCTCTGACACAAAATAAGTACCACCTTACTTCTAGCATGGTTCTGTTAAAGCCAATGAGATGCCCAGTACCACCATGATAAGCAGAACCAACACCTATATGCTGAACATGCACAATATGCAGGAAGCAGCAGACCCAGCAAAGTGTCATATCCATCTACCCCATGACATTAATCACTGTACAGTCACGGAGGATTATCGGATTATATGCACGCTTGTCAAATATGAGTGTTGCAGGATTTGTTAAGAATTCCTGCCTGCAAAAGGTGTTTCCTGAAATGCAGAATGAAAATATTCTGTTAGTGCAATACAAGTCCAAGCGCATGTTTAAAACAGGAATTGTTGATGTCAATTCAACGAAGCAGCAGATTTTCATTACATGGAGCATAGAAGAAGGAAACGCTTGCAGATATGTCTCGCGAAAATCTCCTTACAGGAAGGTGTCTATGTGCACATAGAGGAAGGGCCTATTTTTGGTAAAAAGGGCCTGTTTTGATGAACTGCCCTGGAGATTTTCTGTACTGGTTTTCCAGAAAAGGAGGTGTACAAAGCACTGTTCTGCAAAGGCTGCTACCTCTACTGGAAAAAGATGAGCACTGAATGCACATTTTAATGTCACACAGGACACAGTTTAGATTATGGCAGCAAAAAAGGCAGAGAGACAGGCATTTCAAAGCCTGTGCTCTCCTTTACAAAGGCAAAAACCAAAAAAAAGATTGAATTGAAATTCCTGCAATGCGAATTTTGTCTTTTCTGTTGGAACCTAACAGAAAGAGGTGTGAAAGCACAAAATCAAAGCAAACAGACCTGTTGAGAAATGACAGGGAGAAGAAAAGTGCTCACATGACAACTTAGCCAGCTCTCCAACTCCAAGAGGCTTAAATCATCTTCCTGTGAAACTGTCAAAATCCAAGTCCAGGATTTGAGGTCTGGCCTTTGGTAATGCCAAGCCCAGAGTCCTGCACCCACATGGTTTCTAGAGGATCTTGATATCAAAATGTGAGAAAAAGCAACTTCCAGTCATGCCCTCTCCACACAAAATTCACTGAAGCAATAGTCACCCCTGTCCCCTCCACCACAGGCAGTGAGTTACAGTGCTGGCAGTAAACGCCCTTTCACAAGTTTTTGTGTCCCTCCTGCAACTAGGTCTCTAACAGGCTGCTGACAGTGCCCTCTCTCTTTGTGGAGACTGTATCTTTTTCTTTTAGAAGACCACCAGGAAGACTTTTCCACAGTTTGTTGTGGAGGCAGAGGGGAAATGGACAGTTAATGTGGGAATACTACTTGCAATTTGCATGGGCTTAGTGCACGTGCATCAGGATAAAAAGTCTAGACAAAAATTTGCAAGGGTTGCTTCCTGCACTTCAGCTCAAATACTTAAGCCCATCGATGTAAGAACGTATTTTATATGGATGTCCAACACTTGCAGGCTTTTCTTATCCCAAAGCCATTTTATTAGCTCTAATGATATAACCTTCCTACTTAGCTATGCAAGGAAGCACATGGACTACGGAATTGACTTTCACTGCTGGTTTGGATTCCTCTGTTAATTCATATGGGTTTTAATTCCATGCCCTTTAGGCCTATAATATATATCACCCTTGATAAGCCAGAGCAAGAATTAAGCTAATATTGAAAGAATTTGTCAGACTACTTATTTATTGTTTTAATTTTATGATTGTCTTGATGTAAATCCTATCAGACATTGGCTATGTCTAAACAGAAATCACTAAATCACCCAGTGTACTAATTCAATGGAAAAGCAGAAAAAGTAGTACACTAAGTATTTTACAAATGAAGTTATTAAATCATTCATTACTCACTGGTTTTGAAATGCATTCTGTTGAGTAACAAATAAAACTAATAACCTACTCGATAAAGCAATATATATTTTTCAGGACATTTACGGTGTCATATGTTGGACTTACCTTCTGCACATTCCTTTCTTAGCACTTAGATTAAGCTTATCTAACACATTCCATGCTGCAATGTCTTTGTTAATATTTAGCTGAAGAAATATAACTGTATTTGTATTCAGGAAGAATTCATTTTATGTGAGTGTGGAATTTTCTTTCATTGTAGGCACTGCATAAGAATCTGATCTGCAACTTGCAATTGTCTTTATCTCCCTCTAGATTCATTAGGAGCTGAATGCATGTATCAGCTCACAGGATCAGACCCAGAGCTGGACTTGAAAAACTGTTAATTAATTGTTAATATTTCCTTTGTAAAACAAAAATACCACTCACGTAGGGGAAATTTTTTTTTTTTGCAAAGATGCAGTTGTGCCAATTTAAGTGGATTTATTGAATTTAACTACAGATGATACTTCTGGTTAGCCAGTTTGCTATCATATGAACCCAACAAGGGGCAAAGGGCTAAGGAAGGAAAACAGATAAGGCTGCAACTTGCATTTTAAATGCTCAGCAGCTGTAGCTATTGATACTAAAAATATCCTTTTGATGAGGTCAGCATTTATGAAAACTGTAGTCACATTTATACACTAATCAAAGCTAAACTGCATTGGTAACATCTAATCTCTGGGGTGAGTCTTTTCAACACTTTTATGACACTGTAAAAAAACCTCATGTTAATGCATATAGGAAAGAAAGAAAATTAAAAAATAAAGAAAAAAATAAAGGAAAATTAAAAAATGAAAGAAACACCCTTCAAAATACCAGAGCTATTTTCATAAGTCTCTTTTTGCTACCTAACACAGAAACAATGCTCAATCCCTGTCCCAGATGGACCAAGGGAACTCCCCAACAGGAGACTCGCTTTTCATTTTTAATGAAGAAAAAAGAAAAAAAAAAAAGGAGAGAGAAAAAAGTCACCTAGAAACTTTATCTTTGTAATCAAACAAGTAAAACTATTCTGTGATCTATTAATGCCTCTGCCCCCCTGGAGACAGGATAAAAGTTATTGAAGATGTTTCAAAACTTCTCTTTCAGTGTTGCACTGAGGATCATGAGCTCCAACTTCATTGGCAGTCCATTCAGGAAAAAAAAGGAAAGCTCATCCGATCATGTCCCTGATAGCATACTGTTCTCTGAAGGAAGGGACAGCACAGGATTCCAGTCTAAAAATACAGATCCTTTACAGATAATACTGGGACACATGCTTTCAAAAATGGACTTAATTATGGGAGGATCCTTTCACTGGGAAGCACCCTGCAGTCAAGATACTTTTTAGGGCTCTGGGACAGAACATGCCAGGGGTTAAAAGGCATGGGCAATCTCTGCTGAATTAATGGCCGTCACAGAGGCCAGTGATGGCAGAAGCAAACAGCATTTCTTGGTGCAGCTGTCCCTACAGGCCTCACTAACACCACAGTAATGTCAGAGAATAGAGGCAACACTGAAGAGGAGACAGTTGCAGCAGTGATGCTGGGAACTCGCCCTTTAAAACACTCTCGAGGTTGCTCTACTTTGCACTAGCTCTCTTTCTCTGTCTGAACAACCCCAGCTGCCGATGTGTCATTTGCTCAAGACCCCAACCATCTCAGTGGCCTTTTGTAGGACTTGCTTTGTCAATTTCTTCCTTGTACTGTCAAAAATCAAAGCATTTGACTGAGTCTACCTTCCTGTGAAAAGGTATTTTAAGGCTGGAAAAAAACCAAAATTATATTCATTTCCATGCAGCAGATGCTTCTGTATGTGAAAACTGTACTTGCCCTTTATGAGGGATTCCATTCTTTCCTGCTGCAGTGGGGTGCCTTTAGGCTGTGACTCTAAATCAGAATAATGTGAAAACTGCAACCGTGTTTCCTTCAATTTGTATCCTTGCACTGTCCACTGTTTTCACATCACATTAATCTTTGGTTCCATATCACCTTAACTATGCAACAAAATGCCAGCACTTTAATTTGCTATTTCTGCAACTGCTATTCAACCAACAGCTTTTATTTTGTTATAAAAATAAGTTCTTCCTAAACAACCTCAACCTAGCTAGTGATTCTGGTAATGGTATTGACTACTGCAAAGTTACCCAGAGAAAAATCTAGCTCTCTGAGTTAACTTCCAAACAAAAATTGTGTATTTCTTTGATCTGGAGGTAGTCATCTGCAAGTGAGTTTAAAAATAAGTGTTTTGCTAAGCCACAGAAAATAATCCTCAAATAGCAAGAGGTGAAATATGGGGACTGAGACTTAAACAACTTACAGTAACAGAGGGATTAATGTTCTAGGTTGAATCAAGGGTCCCTCTTGTCCTTTAAAGGATCAAGTACTGGTTCATCAAGAAAGCTGTCCCAAACGCAGTAAAGAATATTTCCCTGATAGCAAGCCAATGGAGGAAGATTTTTCTCCTCCATTAATGACTAACCTTATATACCAAAGCAGAAAGATTTCATTCGTACATTAGTCTAATCTTCTTACAAACCCAATGGAGCTCTTTTGCTCAAGAGATTCTTGTGTCAGTGATTATTTATGGACTTCTGTCATAAAAGATTTTCTTTTAACAATTTTGAATGTGGTGCCTTCTAATTGCATTGGATGTTTGTGTTATATCTCCAAGTCACTAAGTACAGGAATGCATCCAGCCTTCTCTGCACTATTCATTACTTTTACATTCAGCTATCATGTCACCTGTTATTTGTTTCCTCCCCAATCTGAGCAGTTCTAAAACATTTAATTCATCCTTATGTCTCATGCATTTTCAGATCTCTGACAACTTCTGCTGCCTGGATATTTTTTCCTGATGTTTGTCAAGATGTAAGGACCAACTGTGAACACACCTTCTCACTAGGGGGACAGGACCACAATTTATAAAATAGCATCACAATATTTGCAGCCTCATTCCAATGTGTTTCACTTCATTTCCTTTAATGAGAAGAAACAATCAAACAGACAGCAAATTAAATCAAAGTGCAGGGCATATGACTTCATCTTCAGCAGAGAAATAGTTCTCCTTAAGGACTGGCAGTGAGTTGAAAAGACTACTCCTACACCAGAAGAACTACCTACACATACAAGCACTTGCAGTGTTATGTAGCATCCTTCTTCATGTCAGTCATAAATGACAGCAATCCTTACCTCCTAGGCCATCAACAACAATTTATTCCTAAAGTATATTTAAAATTCATCAAAATCTGCAAGAACTACAAAATATTCCTTTTCTGCTAGGCATTTCTCCCTCTTAAGTCGTGTTCCCCAAGAGACTTTATTGCTGTCATTGCTCTTCTTCTCCGCAATGAGTTTAGTTCATTCTAAAATAAGGCTTAAGGGCTTGTAGGTTGCACAGGAGCTGAATTTCACAAGGGATTATATATTTCTGTTGTCAGCACAGTCAGTTTATTCAGTCTGAGGTTTCTTCAAAAATCCTGGCATCTTGCTGCAATTTACAGTTTTGTATTGCTCCTACTTCCTTCCTCTTCAAACACATTTAAGCTTTATTACCCCTCCCAGAGCTACTGTTTGCAGGTATCTTTCTGATAGATGGCACATCCACACTACAGAGAGCAGAGCGGTGCAGAGGTGTCTGAGCTCACGTTATTAGACCTAGGTTTGGAGCAGAAGCAATCCAGCTGCAGCAGGACAGTGCCTGGTGCAGGACAATTCACTCTACTTCTTCACAGGTAGATCGACCTGCACATGCAGTCTTCAGTGGCGAGGCTATTTCCAGAACAAGGTAACTCATTAAATCCTGGCTGAGGTACCTAAAAGACTCAGAAGCTGATTGAAGTGGATCTCCCAGGAGCAAATCAGTTAGGTACTCTGAAATATCCAAGGCATTCTTAGTGTCTCCCATCTGCTTTGATGGCTTACAAAATTTCAGCGGCGTTTTGTATTTTCATCAGTCTTACTAACACTGCATGTACATATTCAGATGCTCCCTCTTCAAAGCCCCTGTCACACTCTCTGCAGTCAGCAGAATTTACAGGTGAAACGTCAATCTTCTTGAAGTCAATAGTGACCTGCTGCTGCCTTCTCTGGGGCCCACATTCCATCCCATGGCTCAGGAAACTGCTCAGACTCATGATTCTACTAGCACTCACAGCTCTCTCCCCAGAGACTAATGGGGGAAAAGAAGACACGAGTATGAAGGAGATCTGAAAATTAAGGCATCCAAGAGACCTCCAAACCCTTGTGACAGGCTGATAGCAGAGGTGAAAGTGCAAACAAACAGGCTGCTCCTGCAGCCCCGTGCCCTTGGCAGCATGGCTAGCTGCAGCCAGGTTGCCTTGGAGGAACAAACCAGCTCTTCATACTCTTGCCCAGCATCCTCAGAGTCTGTAAGAAGCAAGAGGGAGTCACAGGGAGGGCTGATGCTCATTAATGCAGAGGTTATGGTTTCTATTGGCCTCGCAGAAATTTTATCCAGGAAGTTTTTATTGCTATTTGTAGTAGCCAACATTGTTCATCTTATTCTGTAAGAGCAAGACAGATGGTGCTTTTGAAGACAGTATATGCTGCCTCTTCTTAAGTGTTCTTTTCAGGTAAATTTTAAAAATAGACCAAGCTGGCACCTGCAGGTCAAACTCTGCAGTTCCTTCAAAATCCAGAAAACCTACAGCGTGCCACACACACAGCTAGTGTAATTCCCCAGGCTGGCACTTAGTCATCAGTCAAAGCCACTCTCATAGCACAGAAGTAAATTTCTTTTCCCTCCATTGCTCTCTAATGTTATTGAAATAAAAATAGGTGGAACTGTAATTTTTCACATCTGATGTTGAGTCCTTGTCTAAGCACTAAACTTTGGTTTCTTTCAGAAAAAGTGTCTTCTATAAAACTACTCTACTTTTGTGCTGGGGCTTTCTTCATAATTCAAGCAAAAGTTAGCAGCTGTTACAGTCCACTGCACACACACTGACCTACCTCATGCTGCTCACCACAATGAAAGGTTCATTCACATCCTGTATTTCCTTTACGAAATAGCCTCAAATTCTTTTGCCAACAGCATCAATAATGTTGAACAGGTCATTCTTTCTTCGACAGTCATATATTTTAGCTTAAGTACCCACACTTCAAAACTTTCACAGCGCCGGGGAGGTTGCAACCTCTCTGATCCTTCTAGTATTACCTGTTCTGCAAGGCATCCAAGTTTCATTATATACAACATGGAACATGACAGGTTTGTTGGGAAAAATATATATAATGGGGCATGATTTTGGACTTATTGAAAACGTGTACATTTCCAGAAGGCCCTTTGAGAGCTTTATGAACATCAGCTCTGCTTTCAAGGACCCTGAGGTCAAGACACACAAGAACATACAAGTGCCTACATCCAGCTGACTTCAGAAGAAGGAATACCATCGCTGACCTAAGCTGATGGTAAAGTCACTTTGGAAACTTCTACTTAATGTCTCAAACATAATTATTCCTTCACAACACTACTTGCTTCCAAGCAAGCAAAATACACAATTCAGCTACCCTCACCAAAGTTGTTTAAAACCAGTACATCAAATAGAAAAATCCCTTTGCCTAGATGCTATTATTAATGCAACAGCTTGATGAATTCTGCAGTGAAAAAAAAAGTTTTTGCAACTTTTTCATAAATTTAAATAACTTTATGAGAAAATGCAGTGTGTATAATCATATGGGAATCATAAAAACAAATTCATAAATAAAGCTTTGGCTTATAAATAAATTACATTTAAATCAACAAATAATATTTAGAGATCATAAATAAATAGACAAATAAATAAAATGCTAATACTCAAGTTTCAGCTGAAATTTGCTCTAAGCTTTTTTGGGTGTCCTTCTCTTTGCACAAGACCCAGGAGATGGGGACCAATGTCAGTGGGAAGAAGTTTTACCTGACTCCCCACTATCCGAAAACACCAAAAACAGTGCAATAAAAATTGCCAATATTAATGTTTTGCCTTGCAGGCACATTTCCCATACTACAAGGATATTAAGAAATCATATCACTTTTCCCTAACTGATGACACTTAACATTCTGTCTCAAAAGTGTATTACTCTATATTTCTTGAGTTTCCCTCATAGCCAATGATTTTTCCTCTTCATTGTTGCCAGTTCAATCAGTGAATTTAATTTGCACTAGCTACCATACTGACACGCTTCATTTTAATGTTACAGGTATGTGTAAAGAGTTACTGGTTGGAGACAATTCATCATACAAGCATATGAAAGCATTCAGTGGAAAGCTACAGGCATCCAGGAGAGAAACACAGCCAGATAGTGTCTTTTCCTCTGTGTGACCTGAGGGATCACAATTCGTCCAGTATCTATGCGAAGGACATTTTAAAAGACAGACCAATATTCTGACACAGCAGCTCCCATGGTAAGATAAAGCACCACCTCTGTATGTTGTAGAAAACCAAACCACCCCTGCCTTGTATGCAATTAATTTTGTTTATTAATTTTAACATCTGCTGTCTGTTCTTTTTCTCAGGGATGCATCAAGCTAGTCTAGCTTGGTCCTTGTGATTAGGTCTGTGACCTCCTAGTAATTAGGTTTCTGCTACTCATACTGTAGACCTCCCTACACCTCAGTTTCTATCTGAACTGGCTGCCTACAGCTGCAGGCTGATTTCTGCATCAGGAGGCTGCCATGGCAGAGACCTCTAGAGGTGGTAACACCCTGGCTTGCTAAGTAAAATCTTACCCTAAGTTACTTCAAGTGCACCTCTTGGCTCAACTTTTTGCTCATTTGCTCATTGACAGGAGCGTTTTAATTAACATGTGAGGGGAAAAAAAAGAGCAAGGCCAAAGCTGTGTGCATTGAAAACACTAACTGCAGTTTCCAGGCTGGGAAATCTGGCACTTTCAAGGCTTCTGATACCATATGTTGCAAATGCTAAAGAAACAAAGATCATTAATTACGTTGAGCCCTTGGTAGCCAGGCCCTTAACACTCCATGGGTCTGCAATTATCCAGCTTCATATTTTTCTATCACCAATAGGATAGCAGATGGACCAGCTCATTCTGGGGGCTATCTCTCAGCATATGAAGGACAAGGGATAGTCAGCATCAATTCACAAAAGGGAAATCATGCTTAACCAACCTGGTTGCCTTCTTTGATAGGACAGCTGGCTGGATAGGTAAGGGGACAGCAGAGGATGTTGTCTACCTGAACTTCAGCAAGGCTTTTGACAGTCTCTCACAGTATCTTCATAGACGAACTCAGGGAGTGCGGGCTGGATGAATGAGGTGGGTTGAGAACTGGCTGACTGGTAGGTCTCAGAGGGTTGTGATCAGTGACGCAGAACTAGTTTGAGGCCTGTAACTACTAGTGTCCCCCCAAGGGGATATTGGGCCCAGTATTGTTTAACTTGGATCAATGACTTGGATGAAGGAATGGAGAGCCTCCTCAGCAAGTTCACTTACCTTAACCATTCTGTGATTTTGTGATTTTGTGACTACATAAAGTCCAGTCTGTTGCCGTTGTGCATTTTATTACCTAAAGCTAGAATTTCCCCATCTTTCCTCCTCTCTACCCCATTCTCTCCATATGACCTCTGTCCATTTTGACATTTGTACAGTTTATCTCCCAATGAAGACTCGCACATGAACATGATCTGTGAAAGTTATCACAACCCTGTTTATCTCCACAGCCTGGACAAGAGAACCAAAATCTCCCTATTATGTAGAGCTCTCAATGGAGGGAGGGATCACCCTTCAACTGAGCTGACATCCTAAGACTGATCCACATGCAAGCAGATGCTCAGTAAAAGCTGCACAGAATGAATACATGATGGTGGATGATGTGATATCAAGTCTTGGTCCACGTGGGGCTGATACACAGAGTCTGAGCCTGGCATTTTCCCATGGGAACACGGGGAGAACACTCAAATCCCTGAGAATGAATAGCTCAACAAATGAGTTATTAAGAATTTAACTACACAAGTCCCAAGAGAAAACCACTGAAGCCTATTAAAATGAATTTGAAATTGCTTCTTTATATGGAAAATACACTAAGTGCCAATGTTGCAGGACCTCCCCGGATTTGGAGAACGTTTTTGGGTCACTGGGAAGTTTCTATTGCAGGAAGCCTGAGACATCACTACTGAAAAAATCTATTCTGCCTTTAGGGGAAAGTGCCAGACTTGAAGCAACACCCCCTGAAGTAATCCACCAATTACTTCAGCCAAGTTCTTCTAGGTTTAAACTGAGTTTACTAACATCAAAATCTAGCCCATAATAAACCAGTAAAGCAGCTTAGAAGCCAGATCAACTTCTCTGATTCTGGAATCAGTGCCTGCTTGGCCAGGCCAATCCACTCGGGGTTACTGCTGCATGTCAGCTTTGGAAGCTAACAGACATTTGGGGGCTGAAAAAGTTGATAATGCCAAGTGCATGGCGTACTGTCTGGTCCCTGGCATGCTGCTTGGCATGTAGGCAACCGCAGATGTACACAAAAGTCTAGCCCACGCCTTCAAAGACAGCTTTTCTGCAGAAATATAATGAACACACCTACACTATACATGTCGCTTCTCTCCAACCAGTGTTTTCAGGGAGAATGCATCATTTACATACAGGCACTGTACTTATTTTTTCCAACCTCTACTTTTTTTTCAACTCAAGATGGTTCTGTTTGAAAATGGTCTGATTACAGGAACACCTAATTACGTCTGCCACTACACTGAAGAACAAGACGAGAGCAGTCTGTGTAGTAGACTTCGTGCCCCCTGTGTCACTGTTAATGCCTTTCTCTCTTGAACAACCTACTTCTGGGACTCAAGGATCATCTGAGGGTTTGCTTTGCCTTTGGAGTAGCTCAGACTGCAATGGATGTCTGTATCTTACAACAGCTTCCAGAACAAGACACAAAGGTCTCCTGACAAAGTTCTTCATCCATTTTAAAGAATAAAAATTGAAGAGTGCAGTGTCTTGAAGTATATTTTTCAGGAACAATGTGCAGACATTTCCAGCAAGTGCTCTTAATGGAAGCTTCTTTGCCAAGTACTGCCTCCTTCCCTACCTGTGGTTTTGAGAAAACACATTTGTTCACTACAGGAAAAGGCAGAGCAGAACTTTCAGTCCTGTACACTCAATCACTGTATACCCTGGTAAATGAACTAGAAGGGCTTTTTTCTCCCCCATAGGATCTACACATGTAAACAATTCCTACTGAGGTTATACCTACCAGTCCGGATTGTAAGATGCAGTGAAATTCAAATCAAAATCAATAAAATTGGTAGCATTAGACCCAGCAAGTCAAAATCAAGGGTCAAAGAGATTTAAGTGCAGCAGAATCACTTTTTAAAAAGCATGGGAAGAACAAGACAGAGGAAAGGACAGAGGGGTTAAAATTGTGAGATGATCAGAATACAGGAAGCAGAAAAAACTGAAACTCCCAGGCACATTCCTGAGCAGAATTTAAAAGGGCCTGAGCTACTAAACAAAAGATAGGCTATTTATTTATTTACCCAACTCATATTGATTTGGAAAACTAGTAAGAGTATTGCAAAACAAAAACAGCATTAGGAAAGCCTACATTTGATTAGCTTGTGTTGCCATAATTTGCAGAAGCGCATTGACATTATGTGTGATGTGACTCAATAAACAGAATTAATATAACATGGCTACCACTCAACATTTCCATAACATTTTATGCCTTCACACCACTTTGCAATATAAACTTAATAAATTAATCTTCATAAGGTAGGCAAATCTGATTAGCCTTATTTTACAGATGAGTTAACTGAAGCTTGGCCGAAGTGATGTCACCCAAAGTAGCACAAAGAGTTGAGGGGAAAGAGTAGCAATTAGCAGACCAGTTTGGGGCCACAGAGACCCTGCCATTCCTTCTGGCCAATTATTGTGCAGGACTCCCTCATTGCTACTGCAGTATAAAAATTAGAGATCTGCCCATCTGTCTGATAGCACTTCCACGTTCCCTCAAAGCATTATTAATAAACATACACAGAATCTGACTGAGGGACCTGGTTTCTGCTGTACAAATCCACACCAGACCCTGTAACCCTCTAGCTTAGTCTTCAACTTCCTCCTCCTAGACAGAGGAAGCAGTCTCCTGAAATCCTCCAGCCAGCAGAAATCTAAGCAGTTTGAAAGACATATAAAAGGCAATAGTTCCCAGAGAAGAAGCAATCCATCTCCTGCAGACCTTCCTCCCATGAAAAAAATCACTGTGGGCCATCTCTTTCACTGGAGGCACTTACAGATGTTCCCTTCTCACTGCTTGACGCTCCTACTGCAAAGCCAGTTTGAAACAAGGACAGCTGCTTTGCCAGGCTTTCACCCAACTGCTGCAGAGCCACTGCTTTCTGAATTCATGAAGGTATTCAGTTTTCCCTGAAAGATTTATTTTGCCATTGGCATTTATTTTGACTGAATATCATGTCACATCAGTTCAACGGAAAGGAGAAGAGAGGATTCCTCTTGACAATGGCATTTTCTCTCATGCTATAATAGCTATCGAGGGGAACCTACATCCAAAGGGGAAAAGGGGGTCTTTCTAACAGGCATTCAAAACACCTGAATCAGTAGTGACGTAGAATGATTTACTCCAACCTAAATATACATTTCCAGACTTGTACCTTTTCCTACAGTTACTAAAATTCTCTACAAGCCTTCAGGATATAAAAATGTCAACCACTATTATATGAGTCCAAAAAATGTGACAGAAGTGTCACTCAGAAAGCAGAAGTAAAAAACCTGCAAAGAATAGGGTTTGTGAATAAGCATGACAGACAAATACAATCTGGGTGCACCTCACAAAACTGGTTTGCCTGCTGGCTGGTGGGTAGTCAAGTAAGCACATAACTATCTGCAGTACCATCATTCAGGAAAGCAAACAAGAAATAACAATATGGTCCTTAATTTTGGTTTTCTGCCCTTTTCTCTCCTCCTAAAATTTAGTGCATTCTGTTATAGCAACACTTCTTCCAACTGTTGTATTGGAGACAGGGAAAATGTGTTGCACACTAGTGCATCAAAGGTGACTTCTAAGAGCACAAGGACACTAAAACATTTGTTTTGCCTAGGTTTTCCCCTACTCGTGTCCCAGGTTACCTAGTTTTGTGACATTTCAATGGTAGTCACATAGGACTGAGGCTTTACCTATGCCCCAAGGGGAAAAATGGAAAGAAGTAAACCAAAAATTTTCTTTCATTTGAAAGACTTCTGCTTTTAGTAGAGCAGGTGATTTCCTGGAGAGCTGAAAGAACTTTTGGACAGAGAAATGGAGTTTTTGTATGCAGAACAGGGATAAAATACTGCTCCAAAACCTAAGTTTACTTCCACCTGATCTCTCCTCGCTTTAGATTTGGCTACTGACATTGGTACAAAGCAGTATCTGATATTTGACAAGGACCACATATTTGGTCATGGACTCTCCCTGGAATGATCCTAAATGGAGAAAAATGTTACTCGAGATAAGCCAGTGGAATGCTGCAATTGTTGATACACTTCATACATACACCCAGACAAATACACATTAGCCTATAGCAGACGACCACCACTGTCACCTTTTGAACACGTCAAAATCTAAAGTAGGAGCTTAGGGGTAGTCTGAAATCATCGTATACAACGTGTATTATAAAATTCCCTTCTAGTATCTTCAATATGAAAAGTCAGAACTGAAAAGTTGTATCATGGATAGAGGGGAATATGGACAGATCAGGCCATTTACTGAATGCTTGAAGCAGAGGTCACTGCAAAAAAGAATTTACTTCATCACAGCCCAAAGTGAACAAGTATAAACATCTGGGACTAGCCAAGCAATGGAAAAAAGAACAGATTGGATCAACTACCCCCATGGGAAAGACCTTACCTCAAAATATCTCGTTTGCTGGAAGTGCGCTGATCTGGACAGAGAGAAAAGTGCTCCACTCAGATGTAGGAGACCAGACCACACTCACACGACAGACTGCTCGGAAGAACTTATCTACTGACCTTAGGTCAATTGTCTCCATAGAGAAGCAAAAGCAGCCTCTCAGCGTAGAGCTGGTATTCAGCTACATGAGTTAGTGTCAGTGAGGACTAGGGAGGCCCTTTGCTTGTCCACGGCAGGCGTTTTTTTTAATTTCATGAAGAGATTGGACCAATTCAGAGAACCAGGAACTGGTCTTTTGGTGACACCTTTAGGTGTCAGGCCAGTCAAGTTATTCTTTTACCTTTCTGCAAACTTGGAAACTCCTCTTTTTTTTTTTTTTTTCTTTTCAGGGCACAGAAGAGTTTGGTACATGTTAATCTCTTGGACAGATCTTTTGCTTTTCTATAGTCCCCCACAACATCCAGGGGCCTTGTTTATCTATTTGCTTTGATTGTTCTCTGTCCCTGGAAGCCAACAGCAGTTCCCAGATGATCAGCTGAGATGCATGACTGCCCATCAAAATGCTGGGAGAAGTGGTTTGGTTTTTCTATATGATGAAACACAAAAAAGTATAAAGATTTGAAGTTTCCCTGTTAAGATAATCTTTTCTTGAGGAGCTTACGGCATTAAGGACATGCTCACTCAAAAAGCATTTCAAATGTCTATTCACAACCTTCATCAACTGTTTACATATTCTAAATCAATTTATGACTTAAAGCTATAGCCAGCAAAAATGGCTTGACTGAACTGAAAATGTCTCAAAACAGCCTGCTCTTTCCTGCAGCCTGAAATAAACTTATCCTGTTACACATGGGTAGATTGGAGAGGTGCTGCCAGATGACTTAAAAAGAAAACAAACTCAAACCAGTGCTTAGTGCTTTCTTGAATCATTTATTGCAGACCTTACCTGACATGAAATGTGCTTTATATCTTTGAAGTGCCAGTGCAAACTAAGTAATTAATCCTCACAAGATGGGACAGGTCAGTAATATCATACTGAGATAGACAGGTTAACATTAAAAATCAGAGCTACTTCAGTGCCTCAAATGGCATCCTGGGCCCTTCTGATTATGTCTTAAAGACTTCAAAATCAAATGCTCTCATTTGGCATGCAATAAAATTATTTGATTTTGTGCTTTAAAAGAGCTCTAAAAATTTCTGAGTGGACTTTGAAAGAGAAATGAGTGCTTTCTTCTTTTTGTACATTCATTCTGTTAATGAAAAGTATGGAACTCTTGACATCTGTCTTGCTACTTTGTTTTCAGATTATGTTCTAGACAACTTGACCCACAACACTTTTGGTACTTAGCAGTCTTGAAGAGTGGGCCACTTATGTCTGAAGGTTGTTTACAGTTTACTGGAAATAAGAAATATGCACCAGGCAATTATGGCCTGAACATTTCTCCTTTTAACTCACAATGGGGTTTTTTTCTCACTCGCTTCAGGCAAAGTGTTAAAGTGCTGCTCTGCTCCTGCCACCAACTCCAAAGTTACACTGCAGGATTTCAGGTTTGATTTCATCATTTATTAATTTTTCAGTCTTCAAAGAAAGGCATTTTGCTAAATGCCAGGCTCCTCCTGGTGCCTCTTCAACATTTCTGCTACCTTTTCGTGTAATTTTCCCAACAAGCCTGGAACTAGAGGATGGTACCGCTGACAGTGCACAACAAATAGATTCCAGCTCATCTTCCCATAGCTGTGCCACCTCTGCAGCAATCACCACATTTAAACTAAATTCACTGCAACTGGCAGCCAGGAGGGCCAACCGTGTCCTGGGGGGCATCAGGCAAAGCATCACCATTCGGTCAAAGGAGGTGATTGTCCCGCTCTCCTCTGCACTGGTACAACCTCACGTTGAATATTGTGGCAGTTTGGGGCACCACAATATAAAAAAGACATCAAGCTATTAGAGAGTGTCCAAATGAGGGCCACGAGGATGGTGAAGTGTCTGGAAGGGAAGGAGTGACTGAGGTCACTTGGTCTGTTCTGCCTGGAGAAGAGGAGACTGAGGGGAGAGCTCATTGTGATCTTCAACATCCTCACAAGGGGAAGCAGAGGGGCAAGTACCGATCTCTTCACTCTCACGACCAGTAACAGGACCCAAGGGAATGGCATGAAGCTGAGTCAGGGGAGGTTTAGGTTGGATATCGGGAAAAGGTTTTTCACTCGGAGGGTGGTCGGGCACTGGAACAGGCTCCTCAGGGTAGCGGTCACAGCACCAAGACTGTCTGAGTTCAAGCAGCATTTGGACAACACTCTCAGGCACATGGTGTGATTCTTGGAGTGTCCTGTGCAGGGCCAGGAGTTGGACTCAATGATCCTGATGTGTTGCTTCCAACTCAGCATAATCTATGATTTGGTGGTTCTAACTCTGGGCTCATTGACTACACGTAACACAGCAATGCCTGAAGAGCAACCAAGAGCAAGACCCCATTTTGGATAGAAGTTGCTAAAAAAGAAAAATGTGCTTGAAAAAGTTTTCTAAAGACCAAGCATCTGAAAAGTAGACAAATACTAAAACTACTTAAAACATTCTGAGGCAGAGTGAAGCTGAGGTGAGAAGAGCTGAGTGAAGAGCCCCGAGCTAGTAAGTTCAGGGAAAGATGGTCCAGGCAAAGATGTAGGAAATATTCTGAACTCCCCAAGGGCTCTGCTTTAGCATTTTCTGCATCCATTCCTGCAGAGAATCTGGATAGATCATATCAGTTTACATTTTCTGCAGAATTTACTGCTTTAGAATTTTATGCTTTCTCTTACAGTGCAGTGTGCACTTGGCCACTTTTGCAGCTCTTTCCCCTGGCCCAGCTTGGTACTGAACTGTCTGAAAACAGTACTTTCTTCACCAGTGGATTGGCCCACCTCACTACAACCTCCTTTCAGGTAATTGTAGAAAGCAATAAGGTTCCCCCTGAGGCTAAACAACCTCAGCTCCCTCAGTTGCTTCTCCTAAGACTTGTGATGCAGACCCTTCACCAGCTCTGTTGCCCTTCTCTGGACTCCCTCTAGCACCTCAATCTCTGTTTTGAAGTGAGAGGCCCAAAACCGAAGACAGGATTGGAGGTGTGGCCTCACCAGTGCCAAGTAGAGGAGGACAAACATTTCCCTGGTCCTGCTGTCCACACTATTGCTGATAGAGGCCAGGATGGTATTGGCCTTCTTGGCCACCTGGGCACACTGCTGGCTCATGTTCAGCCAGCTGTTGACCAGTAGCTTTAGGTCCTTTACTGCCAGGCAGCTTTCTAGCCATTTTTCCCCCAGCCTGTAGGGCTGCCTGGCGTTGTTGTGAACCAAGGGCAGGAGCTGCCACTTGGCATTGTTGAACTTCATATTGTTGGCCTTGGCCCATCAATCCAGCCTGTCCAGATCCCTCTGCAGAGCCTTCCCACACTCCAGCAGATCAACGCTCCTGCCCAAGTTGCTGTCATAAAAAAAACCAGAAAGGTTTATGTGCATCCACATATGTAGACTAAAGCACATTATCCTCTTTGGCCTCCATCCTCTCACATGCACTATTTGCTCTGGGATTTACTGAATCTCTGCTTTCCATATATTGGTGAAAGCAGAGCTATCATTTTGAATCTCTGATACAACTCTTAGTGAAGCTATTCCCAAAGTAACATTCACCATTTTCACACTACATTTTCATTAACCGAGTACACAAACATGTTCATTTGCTTAGTGCTTGTCATTTCCATCCATTTTAAGTATCTGTTCTTAGGAAACCTCACAAACAGACCTACCATCCTACCTCATAGATTGATTCAATTCTATTTTAAATTCCTGTTACAGGAATACATTTTTGCAAACTGGTACCAGTAACCATTAAACAGTTCTTATATAATCAGTCTCCTCATATCATTGCCCTCTCTGACACCATCAGTAGTAGACCAAGCAATGTAAAATCCTAATGAGAATGAAGCAAGAGGTGAGAGAAAAGTAAAGATACTGATAGCTCTCTGTGGGGATTCTACTACATATAGGTACAGTGTTACATTGGGAATATTAATGCCATATAGGTGTTTTTATATATAAATGCTAAAAAATAAAAAATGGGGTTGAAAAACCAGAGAACATCAGATAATTTATTCTGAATGTGAATAATTTTATGCTCCACAGAAATCTGAAGTTATAAATTCTATACATAGAATGAAACTGTGACTTCAAAGAATTGCTACAAATTCTGTCTCTGACAGCACACTTGGTTTCCAAATCTGGGTAATGCCAGCGTGTGGTTCATTCTTCAATAGATAATGAAAAGAGTGGGTTTTTATCAGCAAAAGCTACATCATCCTACAGTGCTGGAGCTAGACACATGCTGCTAGCTCAAGACAGGGTATTGACAGGAAACTGCTGTGACAGATTTGTTTCCCCAAGCAAATATGACAACAAGGTGATGATCTCAAGCACTGCCTGATGCAGGGGAGTAAGGAAAACAAGAGAAGAAAAAACACCAACCCAAGAACAAGTCCAAAGAATTAAGAATTGTCCACAGGCTCCACTAGTTTTTCTGTTTAGGCATGACTGTGTTTGGTTTGCTTTTGGTGTGTTTTTTTTTTTTTTTTTTAATTTGCTTTCATTCCTCAAAAGGCTTTGGTCACAAATTGTTTTACTCAGAACCCATTATATTTCACCTTTTTTCATCTGACAATGAGAAATTCTGCAGCAAATGCATTGAAGGATTTAACTCTAATGCAGCTTCTCCCATTACTGTTCTGAAATGCTGGCTTATAGATTTTTCTGATGATCCTCAACTGTAGATCAGGGAAATTGTCCCTACCACTTTCCAGTTTCTGATGGTGGGTTTCCCCCTTCCACTCAGTCGGGATCTTCCTCCTCATCTTTATCCTACTTAACAAGTTTCAGACAGAGGGCTCAGAGCTAGAGGGATGCTATTCTCCCACAGAAAATAAAAACCAACTCCACTAAATAAGTCTGAACCAAAAGACACAAACAAGTACAGACCTTTTGTCCATTAAACAAGATCATCACCCATGAGATCAATTATCTGGGCTGTAGAAATGCCCAAACTGGGCCATAGAAGCAGACACAGTCATTAGCAATTTGTTCTGTCCAAGAGCTGAGGAGGCAGATGGTACAGTTGAAGTCGAGCAATCCCAAGAAGAAGTGGGGCCACAAGTAACTGTGCCACAGATGGATAGACATCAGAGCTGGCCCCACGTCAGCCGTTCAGGCCCAGATGGATTTATTCGCTCAGAAACAACACTGCTGAATGCAACTTCCCTGCTTCCAGGGCCAGCTCATCTGTCCCAGTCAATGCTAGGTGTTAACGAGCCCTTGCAGACCTTAGCTGTCTCTGCTCTGCACAGCAGTCCCTTGCAAATCTTGGCATCAGCCCCTGTCACTCCCAGGGTGATCAGAAATTCTCTACTGTTTGAGGTGCTTCTGCCTCCAGAGCCACAAGTCACAGACAGCTGGTTATATACTCAATTCTTTGCATTGCTCCTACGCCTAAACAGCTTGACTGGGGAATAGAAATACTGCTAGCCACAGGGAAGGTTACCATCCCTCTTATAACCCTTTCTTCAAGGTTTTTTCAATATTTTTAAAACATAATTTTTTAAAAAAAATGTATACACAGCAATATAACTTTGAAAAACAGTCAAAATGTGATGACAAGCACACTTACTCTGCTCTATGCTTTGAAAGCACCAGATTGACAAACATGCTTGTACTGTGTCTTCTGCAAACTAGCAACTGGGAGGAATGCACATATTCAAGAAGAGAGCCTAAACCCTACTGTTCTTAACCTTTGTTGAAAGTGTCCTGTAGGAGAGGTTCAAGGGTGAAATCAGCCCAGCTGTCTGGGCAGGTGAAATGCCATCTGTGCCATGAAAGTAAGCCTTTTGTGCCTGGGGCTAATAGCTTGAGGTAGTTAGCAATGGTTGTGCAGAGCAAGAGAGTTTACTGCCTAGAAATTTTGGGCTTATTCTAACATGGAGCCTGTCTTCCCTCCTTATCCACATGATTTATATTCCACCTTGGAGAAGGGAGGTATTGTTCCTTCCTGAAAAATAACTATGTGTTTCTACACCTTTGACAGACTCATATTAATCATGCAGTTTAGCGTTTTCTTATGGTAACATATGAAAAATAATTACATGTCCTCAGACCAGGTGAAAATAAAAGGAATTAATGGGCATTATCTGCCCCCTGGGTTTCGTATTTACTTTCACAGCTCTGCCCAAACAAAACACTGAATCTCTCAGATTCATGCACATGAAAGCTAAATAACTTTACTGTTCATAAACACAAAAAGGTGCCAGTACTGTCTACAAAAGTAGGTAAATGCAGAAATACATGATACACCAATTATTTATTTGTTCTAATTTGACTATTCCAGGATTCTTACTGGTTGTCTTCCAAGTTCAACTTTACTGTGGTTTAGTCACAAAGATTTCAAGCACAGAAGTATCAAGAGGCCTCATATTGGAAATGCTTGGGTTAACTGAAAACAAAGCTTGCCATCCTCTGGAGAAAATATATCATTCTTTTCTTTGTCTTCAGACCTAGAGGCTCAGATGAAAGCCTGTCTTCTCTTGCTTAAAATATTATAATACACATTAAACTAAAAGAAAAACATTTTGAAAATGAAAGTAAATTAAAACTACCCAGGGACAGATCTATTTTACACTCTGGCAATTTTCTCGAGGTTTTACTTTTAATGTTTATTGTTTAACTTCATAAAATTGAATAACTAGTGTAATAGCACCTCAAATGCCTGAGAGAAACAGCCCATTAAAATATGAAGCATCTTGTTAATAAAATACACTAATCAGAATGCACCACAATTCCCAATAAGCTCGTGTAGTTTTAAGGCTAGTAAACATTTTGAATGATCATCAGCAAACTCACGTTTTCTTCAATGGCTTGTTACATCAGTTCTTTCAAAAAACATCTTGACAACACAGTCAAGCAAAAAGGAAAAACAGAACACTTCAAATATCGTCGAATTGTTTCATAAACTTCAGGGGGGTTGTAGAGTAAAGATGCAAGAAAATCCTGGCTGTAACACCACAGTTTTCCTCCTCTCATTGATGCTAGCTTCTGCTATGCCAGCCTGGGAGCACAGACAGAAGAGTTTCACCAATCACAAGGCAAAATGGAAGAAATGTACAGTTCTTTAAAAGAGAAAACAAGCATCCCAGTTTTCGGTAATATTATCCTCCAGCTATCATTGAATCTTTTGAGGGGAAAAAAAAGAGCAAATACACTAAAAAAGCATTTTTTACCCTCCAGAACTTATGTGCAGCACCAATGAGATGCGAAAAATTTCTTACCTGTACCACATCTACAAAGGACCAAAAAGACCTGTTAGTTTCTTTAGTTAGATGCTGCTAGTTTCTTTCAGGTTAGCAGCTTCATCAGTCTGCCATCACAGATTAATCCAGCAAACTTTGTCTCCAATAAAAACACACTACCAAACATTTTATTTTTGTTGCTATACAGCGAGTCTGCTAAAGATGAGGAACTGACCACAATTCCCATTTTCAGGACACCACATCTTCGCAGTTTTTGCTTCCACACAGGTTTCCAAGGAGCAATATTGCATAGGGCACCAGCGGAGCACAGAAAAATAAATCACATGTACTCAATGCAAGTTTAAGATATTAGAGCCAGAGAAGGAGAAATCTATCCTCTTCAGTTGACTGAAGACATAGGCTGAAATATCTCTAACCTCATGGCCCAGAAGTGAAGGATTTCATCACAGGACTGTCAAAACTAATTAACAGTTTCCCTGCACGTCTTTGGTTTGGATGTCAAAACTGACATGTTTTTAAAGGTCTTAATTGTCAGAGGTCTGCTGCTCTTCAGCCTTCTGGGGAAAAAAGAAATCCGTCTTTTTAGTGTCAGCAGCATTTAACAAGTTAAGTTACGAGTTGGTTCCCAAGGTCTTTAGAAAACATGAGTCCTACTCATTATTGATCTCCCTGTAGAAAGTTATTTCTTCTATTTCTTTCTGGTTTATTTTATATAGAGACTGCTACAATTGCTTTTATCATTCCCCCTGGAGTCATTTCAGGTAAACTCACTTTACTGGATATACCTGCTTAAATACAGCTTGCATTTGAAGGTCCTCTTTGAACGTGGGCGCTGGACAGAGAAAGTCAGATGAAAAGAGCAAAGTTTTGGATTCAGAATAAGTTGTCTTAGTTATGAGGTAACTGTTTTTCTGAAAATGACAGTCTTCCACACGTTGTGGAATCTATAGTTAATATATGTATCTCTCTCTAATTTTTTCTAAAACATGCTATTTCTTCATCTAAAAGTCACTTTTCAGCACAATGATCTTGACTTGGAATCTGATCTTCAAATCAAGAAATGTTTTATTTAAAAAACTCACGCATAAAAGCATAAATAGCCAGTAAATTTCCCCACAGAAAACTAGGTAACTTCTGAAGAATAATCTCCAATTTGGTATTGTTTTTCTATAATCCATTTGGGTAGGAATCATTTTGTAATCCATAACACTTGTTTAAGCATTTAGGATTGTAGTGGGTTTCTGAGGCTGGGTTTTGGTAGCAGGGGGGGCTACAGGGGTGGCTTCTCTTAGAAGCTGCTAGAAACTTCCCCTGGAGCCAATGTCAGCCAAGGCTGAACCAATTAGGAGCAATAGTAACGCCTCTGTGATAACATATTTAAGAACAGAAGGTTGTTGCACAGAAAGAATTCCAGCCAGGGCAGAGTGGAGTGAGAACATGGGAACAACAAAGTAGACACCAAAGTCAGTGCAGAAGGAGGGGCAGGAGGTGCTCCAGGTGCCGGAGCTGAGGCCCCTGCAGTCTGTGGTGCAGACCATGGTGGAGCAGCTGTGCCCCTGCAGTCCATGGAGGACTCTCGGGGAGCAGACACCCACCTGCAGCCCATGGAGAAGCCCATACTGGAGCAGGTGGATGCATGAAGGAGGCTGTGACCTCGTGGGAGGCCCAAGATGGAGCAGGGTCCTGCTGGAGACCTGCAGCCCGTGGAGAGGGAAGCCCACACTGGAGCAGGTTTTTCCCGGGTAGGACTTATGGCCCCTGTGGGGGACCCACATTGGTACAGCTCATTCATGAAGGACTGCACCCCATGGAGGAGTGACCCACGGGACAGCAGTTTGGGAAGAACTGCTGCCCGAGGGATAGTCTCACGCTGGAGAGGTCCATCAAGGACTGTCTCCTGTGGGAGGGACCCCACGGGAGCAGGGGAAGGAAGGACTCCTCTCCCTGAGCAGCAGCAGAAACAACAACTGACTGCAACCCTCATTCCCCATCCCCCTGCACCACTGGGGGGAGGAGGGAGAACATGGAAGGAAGGAGGGGTGGGGGGAAGGTGTATTTATGATTATTTTATTTCTCACTCTTTGGCTCTTATCCTGTTAGTAATAAATATAAGTACTATTCACACTTTGAGTCTGTTTTACCTGTGAAGGTGATCAGTAACTGACCTCTCCCAGCTCTTACCTCTACTCATGAATCCTTAGCTGTTTTTTTTCTCTCTCCTCTGTCCAGTTGGAGAGGAAGAGTGAGAGAGCGGCTGTAGTGGGTACCTGGTATCCAGCCAGGGTCAACCCACTACAAGGATAATCATTTTAGCTTCATTTCTGAAGAAGTATTAAGTGTTAAAATGAATAATATGTTTTAGGGACATATCATCTCCCCTCTAGGATTTACCCTGAAATTAGCCAGGGTGTTTGAACTTTGCAAGTTGTTGTGGTTTAACCCCAGCCAGCAACTAAGCCCCACACAGCCACTATCTCACTCTCCCCGATGGGATGGCAGAAAGAACTAGAAGGGTAAAAGGTAGAAAACTCATAGGTTGAGATAAAGACAGTTTAATAGGGAAACTAAAAGCCATGTGCACGAGCACGGCAAACCAAGGAATTCATTCACCCCTCCCCATCAGCAGACATCTCTGTATTATCAACACTATTTTCAGCATAAATCCAAAACGTAGCTCCATACCAGCTGCTATGAAGAAAATTAACTCTATCCCAGCCAAAACCAGCACACAAGTCAATGTAAATCCACTTCAGTGTATGATATTAAAATGATGATTTAAGGACACTTCAAAGGATGATTGAAAGCTGATTAATCTAAATTTTGTTTCATGTCTTTTTTCTTTGTGCACTGAAAGTCATCACAGCTTCTTCCAGTTGCTGCTACATGAGTGTTTTTCAGGAACATATTTCTCTAGCTAAATTTTGCAATTAAAAAGAACAGAATTACACAGGTATAGGCTACTGCAAGTTTTCTCTTCTAGGCATACTTGCAGCTTGCAACCAGTGCATTCTAAGACAGATTTACAAGTAATATCCTACTCTCTATCCATCTCTATGGCCCTCTCACCAACTGGAGCCAACCTGCTGGAGCCATATGCATGCTCCAGCCGTTTAAGAGACAAGTTCAGTATAGCACAGCTCCATCCTGGACATTGCCTACATTGCCAGCTATGCTGCTTCATCAGGAAAGCTTTTCCGATTAGGTCAGGAGGCTTTAGAGCACTATCCATCTTACACACAGTTGCTCAGAACGGTATATTTCATAAGCCTTAAGTCCAAACCCACCATCCTGGGGTCCTTGTCTGATCTCCAATCTCAGCACAGACAACAGAATTTCACCCAACGGGAACCTGCCTGGAAACCAATGACTTAATGGGTTATAGCATTATCTTTCAGATAATAATCAAATTTGGGTAACATGTATTTTCCCTCTGCTAAGCTTATTTTAAAACACCTATTTGCCCTTTCCCTTTTTCCTTTTCCAGTTGGTTAATATAGGATGCAGGAATTTCACTGATTTGCCATTGCCTATAAGAATAGGGGGCTTTTAAGAATAGTGGGCCATACAAGATCTGTTTTTTTCTAATCTAATTAACACAGGAAGAAAACCTGAAGTCCTCCTTTGGCTTTGGATTCTCTTTTCTTACAGGGAGGCATGCTACCCCAGTACTTCATGGATTCTGTACAGTAGTGTTTTTTTCTGCCTCTGCTACATTTTCAGAAGCCTTTGCTGTTCCAGGTGCCATCCAGAATCCCGAGCTGTACAGCTAAGTGTGTAAAGGGTAATTCTAGCATGTGTCCTCTATTCACTAACTGATCACATAACAAGTGGCGTATTTCTGAGAGGCCACGAGAGCTCCCTGAGCTGCAGGGCTGAGTGTTCACACACAGCTACACCATGCATAATGCCAGCAAACATCATGTCATTTGTCCAATTGTTACAGGTACTGGAGCAGAATACTAAAAAGGAAGTCAAGGAATCACCTGCTTTTGTTTGCAATTTACACAGACACATATGTACACAAAAATAGAGTATACAAGCCAACAGTCAATAAACTAAGTACAACATATAGCAATGCTAAATGTAGAGCAGGCCATGTGAGTCAAGTTATTATAATTTAAAATGTTTCCATCCTCAAAAGGATCTGAAAGAAACAGAATGTAGTAAGACTTTACTAATGGGATAAGTTCCCTCAATACAGAAGGCTTTTTTTTTCCTGCTCCAGATTCTTTCTTTATTAGTGCTGAGGCATCCAAGCACTTGGTCAGCTGTACCACATTTTTGGTTGCATGTTTTTTTTTCCCAAAGTACCACACCTCCAACTACCAATAAGCTGCCTGACTAGATGTGCATTGTCAGTCCATCTTTATTCCCTCGTTCCGTGCTCCAATTCTTCTGCAAAGGTTACCTAAGCAGGAGAAAACATATAAGCAGGACACTGTCTGCAGTTCAAAATAATCATTGTCTAGTTCCTGCAATGCCAAGACAGTAGAGTAACATAATACTCATTAGTAAATGAAAACTGCACTCTATGTTGCCCTTGTAGCACAGAGTAATAGCAAAGTTGGTGCTTTTCCTGGCAGGACTGCTTGGCAGGAGCAGACGCAGGAGCACATCAAAGCACTTATCACCTCGAAGAGAATTTTGACAGAATAGGCCAGAACAACCAAACTACTGCTATTGAGAAGACTAATGCAAATTGACATCACCCATATTTATTCATCTCGCTATCTGCAAAACACACATAGTTAAAATGTATGCACTGTCCTTACTGAATATATAGCATGTGGAATTTACAGCTATGGTCCACTTTACAAGATGATTGTGAAAAAATATTTAAAATGTATTTAAAAACCAAATTATTATTTTAACAGTAGGATTTTGCATGGCGCCTCAAAAAAAGTCTTTTTTGACAAACTACTTTATTCCTCCACAGCAAATTACTTCAGCTTTATTTCAGTAGAGGCTATTCCACAAATACAAAGAGTAAATGAATCCCAAAAGCATTACAAAACTTCCGCTGTAAAAATGTAAATGGATTATCCCTCCATTAATATCTCAGTAAACAGGAACACTTTAGAAGCAATCACTCTTCTGTTGCTCACAACATAAAAGCCAAATGATATTTTCTTCATAAATCATCTGGCTATTACAAGATTAGTGTAAAAAGGGGTTGGGTGTAAGACAATAAAGTCTTTAGATCATCTTGGAAGCAGGTTTACAAATGGCATATTGGTATTTTCATCTCTTCTGTGCTGGAAGTGATACTCAACATTTGTTCACATGACTGTTCTAGAACAGAGCAGACTTTTGCACTAGATTTTAAGTGCTGCCACCGGCTTATGTCTACTTCATTTTCATATAATAACAACTGAAAATACAAAATAACTTTTAACAGTCTTTTATTACAGCTGTCCTGTTGCATCTTTATGGAAGTATTGGGACTCCTGCTAGAGTGGGACCAAGATTCAAGTTCAGTAAAGAGACAATGAAGAATAGCAGTGTTTTAAAACAGATTTGTGACTCTGAGGCCAGCACCAAAACAAATTTCTTTATAGAAGCATCAGTTCCAGCAAACAACAAGTTTCTTAAACCCAACCACCCCACAGTGGACAGGCAGATGTTTATTTCTAGGATTACAACAAACTATATGCCCCTCTAATGTTAATTTTTTTTCTACCCACAGTGAAATGAGAAGGGCAATTTCTCTTTTTCCTATATAGATACTCCAGAAAATTTCTGATCACCCACTTTCCATTTCAGTAGTATTTTTCCATGCCTGTACCCAAAATTAAGACAAACATTTTGTGTTTACTTTCAATTGCATTAACCATCTAATTTGTACGTACTGTGCTGCCTTCTCTCTTTATTCTGGGGTAATGCACTGGACTTCATATCCATGTTACATTACTAGCCTCAAAATTCATCTCCCTCATAACACAGGCATTACTCTCCATAAATTGTGGCTGACATGAGGATGTTTAAGCATGCATCATTTAACTTGCATTTGTGTATGTACAAACAGCCAATTAATACACAGAGACACAAGCATGCAGAAGCCTCTCTCTCCACTGGGACTTGTCACCTTTCTTCGTTTTTCTAGATTTTCACAATCCTCAGCTTTACCTTCCCTTGCAGCAATTAAAAGAGGTAGAGTATTTCAGGATCTAACTACTTGGAGAGAAGCCATAATGCTTGTTAATTACATCAGTATCCAGCCGAGGTCTGTGCGCACTCGGTTTTACAGAAGTATCGACACAATCACCTCGATTCCAGTACCACAGATAGAGGTCCTCTGCTGTAATTACTGCAAAGTGACTCTGAGTCACTCTGTCGAGGGATGAGGGACCAGTACTGGCCCTTGGCCACCTGGGCACCCATCCAGTCATGGCCTCGCTGTGCCTGGATGCAGTCTCCCAACATATGTTAGAGCACCATGGATACTGCTCTGAGTTGCACCAGCAGGCAAGAATCAGCAGCAATAGGGAAACCTATGCTATGCTCTCTCCCATTAGTCATCCTATTAACATAGGCCAGAGAAAGAGGAAAGTGTACCAGACATGATGACAGAGGCTCTGTGTTATCAGGGAAGTTGCATATGGGTAATATAATGGAGCAACGTCCCAGGGGCTGACAATGCCATAACGTTTGTTGTTTGATTCTTGTATATCCCTAGTGTCACACTTAAAATACTAAACACTTTAAGCTTCCAAGCTCCCTTGTTTATAATTTCTTTATAGCAAGAAAAGCATGGTTTTGCCCACCACTAAGCAACATCTCGCCATGTAATATAAAACTGCTGATCAAATCTATTTACTAGGTCAAGAAAGCTAAGTTACTTCTGCTACAAATGCAGCACCAATCAGCCATACAACATTATAGGTATATTTTCATCCACTTTTATGCATTGGTCAAAAAAGTGTTTGTAAAGTTCTGAGTAGAATTCATTTGCTGATAGTGATGCTCAAAAAGAGGAAGAAAGCATATATCTTGATTTTAGATCACAGGTTGTACAGAACAGCGAGTAAGAAATTGTCTCTCCCTTTAGAGTATAAAGTGAGGAAATTTGGTATGTAAGTCATTGAGAGAGAACTTACAATGTCATTTTTACACTCACTATTTCCTGATTCACTTTAATTGGACAACTGCAATTCTCTTTATACCGTATGATCTTTCTGAGCAAGGTTCTGTATTTGGAAGTCTATTCTCCTTGGACGTTTATGTTTCAGATTCTTGAAGCACTGCAAACTTTTCATAGATTACTCTTTTTACTAATATTTCTAGACTATCTTTTCAAAGCCAAGCCCTTATAGAGAGGCATTCTGATGCTCTTACTCATGTGGATTATTTCTTTACCCATCAGTGGTCTAGTGTGTCCATTCAGTGGGGAAAGTTGAGTCTGAACTTCAGTTGCCCCTATTACTTCAACTGACCACCACATATTTGCATGCCAAGATCCACATGATGCAGATACAAGTATTTCCATTTTGAGCACTGATTTTAATAGTGCAGGTTCAAAACAGGTAAATGGTTTGAAAATTTGAGTGCTTCCTTACTGATAATTGCACCTCTTCATCCCCACAGAGCTCTCGGCCAGCATTGGATCTGAACCGGTTATCTCAAAATGAATGTTTCTGTGCAAGTTCACCAACTGATTGGTGTGTTTCTTGCAAGCCAGCTAGAATATGTAATTTTTAAAGAGATCTTTGGGTTAATAAGTTTCCCTTGTTACTGAAGACTACATGTACAGACTAAATCAGATTAAGTGCTTCTAAAGAATTAAGCAATTTAGCTAAATTAGTTTCTCATATTCAGAAATGAAATTCCAGCTAGAATATGTCTGTATGTCCTAAAATGTTTCCTGTAAAACTATGCACTAAATCACCTAATGCATGGTAATAAGGCTTACCATGTACAGGTCATTTTGCCACGCAGGCCTAGGCAGGCATCCAGATATTACTAGCAAAATACCCTTGAGCTGCTTTATTTATAGATTTCTGAAATTAGGGAAACTTAAGAATGTTGAACTCTATGAATAAACTACTCATGAATGCAGCCTATACATACAATTTTTGCAGGACTGGACACAAAGGTGATAACTGTGCACAGACATTTAGACCTGCTTAATAGAATGCCCAGGGGTACCCCCAAGGACTACCCATGAGAGTAAAAGCACCACATGCAGAAGATTGTGGACTAGAGCCACTGCATGGATTTGTACTGTGTGAGCCTACTGCTTTCACATACACCAAGTTTTATACTAGCAGAGCTCTGCTTCATTCAGGCATTTCTCCTCACCCCCTTGGGGCTCAGACTTGGCAGCTGGGAAGGAGGCTCCGCAGTCCCTGGCAAAGGCTTCACTGCAGCTCCCCTCAGAGTCCTGCAGATACCAGCTGCCAAGTAAGTGCTGCATATATAAATCTCAGCTAACTTGGAAGTAGGAAAGTCAAGTTTCAGTAAGACCAAAACATAACAGCCAATGATACTGTCACATGTCTTGGTTTTGTGTTGTTTGGGTTTTTTTTCCCCAAATTCTATGTTATTTAAAATTTTTAATTGGTGATTTGGTAGAGAAAACAGATTGAAATTACCTGATGAGGCCTTTCCAAGTTGAAGCAGATATAAAAGGAAAACTGTACTGTATAGTTTGTCAAAGGAAAGCGCGCATAATTCTTACTAGATTGTCTACTGAAATTTTTATTAAGAAACTCTTGAAACTAATTGGTATAATTTCTAAATGGAAGTTTAAATTTGCCATAATGAAAAAGTGGTGAAGTTTGAAATAACAAAGAAAGGAGTGCATTTAACACTTGCTGAAGGAAGTTAATCAGCTGTGGAATAATAATCTTTACTTTTGCAGAATTGGTAAGCATGTGGCAGGATTAATCAAATTTTGATTACATCTTTATCAGCAGATTCTCCCTAAGTCTTGAGAAACATGTTTGCACCTCAAGGGGAAAAAAAAGGCAGAACTTAGAACCTTCATATTCAGTTATTTTTAAGGAACACAAGTCAGAAAAAAGCAAGCCAAGATTTTAGAAAACTGAGTCTGTACTTTCACACTCAGAATTTTAAAGTTGTCAAGACTCTCAAAAAACACATGCTAAGTTTGGAGGGTCATGGTAAAAGAGCTCTGGAGGAAAAAAAATCTGTTGATAAAACTGGCTGGCAAATCATGCCATGTAGGAAATCTCCTATGAAAGTGGAGATTAAACTTTCAGAGTAAAGAAACAACCTTCTTTGAACATGCCTTGATTTAGTCTAATGCCTACCATTGTCTACAGAACAAAGGAAAGTGAAATTTTGAGGTCAGAATCTCACTAGTGCCTCATGGATGTGCAGCAGGGAGCAGAAGCTTGTTTTAGTGCATACTGGTATAAATGAAAAGAATAGCAAGGCAAGTGGAAGGTGAAGGAACACCAAGACTTCTGACTTCTGCCCTTTTTTTAATTAACTATACATGAAATCTGCAACTGAGGCACAGCAAGATGGTTTTGAAAATCATACAGTACTATGGATTTAAACAGGTTGTCAAGACTGAGCCTTTCTGCCTGAGAAACTATGATCTGTCTTAGGCCATGAACTGGGAAATACCTATCCAAAAAAAATACAGGCAACAGACACTGATGCTACCCGCAGCATCGAGAAAAGTCCTAGAGGCACAAACCACGGCAGAAGACTATGAGGTGTATAGACTTTTTTCCTTCTCTCCTGTAACACGGAGACATCATTGCATAGGAAACATGGGAAATAAATCTACTGCCACCATCTCCCCAAAAAAGAGAGGCTTTGCAGGTAGAACACAGAACTAGCAGTCCCATCCCAGGAAGTCTGCACTGCCGTCTATCCCCAGCAGTGCACGTCCTGCAGTAAAACAGTTTTCAAATCTGTAGTCTGATTTGGACATAGCTGCAATGGATTAACATTAAAATGACTCACTGCAGCCCTATTCTTAAAAAAATTAAAGACAGAACCAAAGTCCCATTCAAAGTAATAACAGTAATCACATTATCACACCTGGGACACTAATTTGCCCCTGAATTGATAAATAAAATGATTACGTTTTAATTTAGCAGTAATCTTTATTAAAAACCACCATTTACAATTAAAAGCAACATTGCAACTGAAGAGAAAAAGAGCTTTGAAGTAAGATCTGGAGATAAAGTGTTATTCAAAGGCCGTGAGGGGAAAAAAGCCATAAGAAAGAATTTTTGATAGCTGGAGAGCCTGAGTAAACAAATCCACTGTCAGAATGAGGAAGGGAAAGCCAAGATAAGAAAGAAAAGTGTGAGCTGGTAGTGGAGTAGGGGCACACTGGGTAAGCAAGACAGAGAGAAAAATGCATAAAGAATTTTTAAGAGGATTTTATTCATCCTGTACAAGTTAGGTGTGCTTGTTAGAAACTTACTAAAACAGGGTGATACATAATTGAAAATACTACATTTCAATAGTTTGATAGGTTGCTGCACAGGCAGTATAGCCATTAATTATTTGAGCCCTTTCAATCAAAGATTTTATGCATGAAATAATGGACTTTACACGGTTCACAGAAACATATCTAGGCAGACATAGAATACAAAAGAGCACCAGAGAAACCTCAGCATTGTGAGTAAGCCACCAATTAACATGTCATCACTTTAAAGGTACTGTAAGCTTCCTTGTTCTCCATGCCACTAAAGGATTTTGCACAGTGCTTCTGCAGTAGTTCAGTCGAATATCTTGCAAGATCAAGACCTTTGCCAATAAAGTATATCCATAAAAGTACTAACTCAATAATCACTCTTCTTAGTAGAGCAGTAAGTATATTTTCATCTTATGCTAACTAAACTGCCTACATAACCAAACTACACTGCCTACATAACCAAACGTCCATTCCATCATGTGGAGGGGTGCTAAATAAAATTCAGAACTTGACAAAAATGCAATAGCTTCTCCTAGGTTTGAGATTCGAATTCAGTAATAGAGTTTGGTATTGGCAGAAGCCTGAAAGGATAGAACTCAACCAAAATCCAAGCTGCAATCCAGAAAAGCTGGAGACTTTTGCGCTAGAGAGCACAACGGTTTGTCTCCCTTCCTCACATAGTAATACAGATGACTTCACACACACATACATTCCTTTTATGTAGCAATCTACTATATAAAAATTTATGGGTCATTCTGAAGTACATTTTGATCTTCTATCAAGATCATTCATCTCAATAGGAAAAAGATTTTTTTTTATATCGAGAACAAGCATTTACTGGAATAACTTCACCAGGGGCATCGTAGAGGCCCCATCACTGTAGGTTTCCAAGATGTGATTGGACAGCATGCTAGATAGCCTCATCTAGACTCTCTTTCCCACAAAATGTTGGACCCAACCTGGGCTGCTCTATGATTTTTAGCAAAATAGGAAATTTGCAAAGTTAGAATGATAAGAGATATTTTTGCAAAGGTAAAGTGTCACAACTGGCTTGAGAAAGACATATGGGATGATCAACACAACCTGTTACAGGACTTTGAGAAGGAAACGTGCTATTTCTATCTCTTGTTGAGCTCTCCATTTGAAACAGTTGTTATTCTCATTTAATACACTATGAGGATTAGAATAATGCTGATAGTTATCTCTCTCACAGGATGTTGTGAAGACTGATTTGTTCATGTACATTATTTTAAAAATGCAATACAGAAGAATAATGTTATACATTATTAGCACTGGTAGAATAGTAATATAGTTTTATATTAACTCAGCATTTCACAAACAGCTAGTAAATTGCTACTCAAAAGGTCTCTTCTCCTTCTAGCGTTCCTCCCAGACTTCTTCCAACTCCCAAGCTGGTTATTGAGCAAGTTGTAACGTAATTTTAAAAGACTAACAGACTTCCCTTGAGGAAGAAAAATCTGAAGACGAAACATCACAAGCCAGTTGTCCCATTAAAACACTTCTATGCAGACATACTTGGAAAACTGAAATAAAATGACAGTAGAGACAATGGTGTTGCATGTACATTCTCAACTGTGCTTAAAATGACCAAGAAATGTGATCCTATATAAGTGACCGGCTTTACAAGACTGTCTCCTGATTGAATTTAAAAATACGTTGCTAATGAAAATCTACAAAAGAGCAAAAATTATTTTTTTCTTACATGTTAACATATTTTTCAAATAGAAAACATAAGAAATCATGTGCCATTAAAATTATCACTGTGATAGGTAATTACCTGAGCATCATAATCAATAGATTCCTCTGTGTCATCAAAAGAAATAGAAGACAAAATCAAATCTACCATCTAGCCATAATTTAGTGTTTCATGATTAAATTTATTGAGCCCTTTTTCACGCTCGATTGATACACTTTGATTTCACAATTAAAGACAATTAAATTATTTGAAATGCTAAGCCATTTCCTCCACAGAAATAAACTGGTATTGTCACCCCGTTTGTTGTCACTCTGTTCAGGATGGTAGAGGATTTGTGTTATGGATTTCCTGATCCACCTGCATCCTTCTAGTCCTTGAATAAAACTCCAGCCTTATGGAGAAATGATTAAACACATGTGCCTTTGGCCCTCGTTTTTAAGGCAGCTGGTTTCATTTTCATCATCACCACCTCCTCCATCTATAGCAAAACCAGGACACAGATGACCCCATGTCCAAACGAAACAAACTCTACCAAAGAAAGGACAGTCTTGTGGTCAAATATTTTATTTACATCCCATTAAACTAATGGGCATTTCAATTCCCATTCAGTTCTTCCCAGTTTTTAAGGTGCTGCACTGTGCTGGTAGCACTAATGGTCCAGTTCATTGTGCTAAGCTAGCCAGCAGTGCCACTGTTCTCCCATGCCTGGTCCCATAGCTTTGAAACACCACAGAAGTGTTGTCTTTAGCCACAAAAGCTCCAGATCATGCTCTCTGTAATGATGGACTCATCTGACTCATTGAAAATGTTGATCACAGAGAAAATTCCACAGGTAATTTGACACAGATATCAGCACCAAAGGCAAATAAATTAATATAGAAATAAACTGGGTAGTGAGAGAGAATGCAAGGAAGATGGAGGCTGGATTAGATTAACTGAGGTTCAGATCAGATATTTTGGAAAGATATTTTCACCATAAGGACAGTCAAACAGCGGGGCAGGTTGCCCAGAGAGGCTGGACGATCTCCATCCTCAGAGGTTTCCAGAAGCAAACTGGATAAAACCTTGAGCGACCCAGTCTGAAATCATGTCAACTGTGCTTTTACCGGAAGGTTGGACAACATAATCAAAATCAAGAACAGGTCTGTAGCCTCAGGGCATGGTAAAGGCTGGAAAATTAATCAGGCAAGGGCACAAGCATGTGCCTTTTTGCAGCAACAGATTTTCTGGAAACAGGGATTTTATGAAGGTTTGAAAGCGTACAAAGAGAAAAATCTTACATAAACAGTTTGAATAGTTTAAACAACTTACTTTAATGGCAATACTAGGCAATACAGTTTTAAGCACTAAGAAATAATATCAAATTCTTCAGAATTTTATTAGGTACAAAAATAATTGAGTTATAGAAAAGTATCAATGTTCAAAGATAATCACTTTAAAGAGTCCAAAATTTAATATAAAATGTAATACAGAAGTTTACTATACAATTTAAATTCATGGCATATAAATCTGGGGGTTTTTTGCTGCCTAAGTTCTACCTGAAAAAATTATTTTGTCTAGACAGTTTTAGAGGAATTGCACAGAAAAAAACTCCTTCAGCCATGTTTTCTCCCAGTTCCATGACTGGCTAACTTGTACTCACACAAGTGTCCACCAAAATTTCCAGGCATCAGAGGTGGCTCTTTAGTTTTCTATGCAATAGTGCTACACTGGAAGTTATTAATAAGCATCATCATATGTAGACTGTGGTTAAGGTGATGTCAGAAAACGATTTCTTTCAGATTGAAAGCATCAAGCAGTGGAACACTCATCTGTGAAGTGGTGGGTAAAACAGTAAGAAGATACTGTCCACGTTGAAGCACAAAGTAAAGCCAAGCCATAGACTAAGGGTTAATTAACCTTTGGGTTAATTCTAGTAGGATGGAGTGGTTGCAGATCTTTGGAGCCTGTATAAGAAAAGTTATCAGAAAACCAGTAGCTTTTGAGAAATCATAGGGAATAAGTAGCTGAGTGACCACACGGACAACAGTTAGGGGAACACAGTTCCCACTGGGAAGAGGCCCAGAAATCACAAGCAAAGAAACTGCCTTTGTCTCCATCCCTCCTGTGCTCACAGACACAGAACTGCAGATCATTGCAGGGGAAAACAGTATGGCACAGATCTTGGGGCACCTTTCTAAGAGAAGCAACTGAACATGGTCCCCGAAGTCCCCCTTTTTCAGACCAAGAAGAGACAATACAAAAAGTGACCCAATTCTTACCAATTCTAAAAGGTTTATCTTATAAATTCTGAAAGCTTCGGGTTTACACAATGTTCGAAGAAGCCAGTAAGCCTCTTCCTGGAGTTTTTTCTCTAATGCCAGTACCAATATTCCCAGTTCCTCAGAAATGTTGGGATACGAAAGGAGAAGAAGGAATTTTGTCAGACAAAGCAGGAGGAAAAAAAACACCGATTCACTAATTTTATTATGCTCAAAAAATGTACAAGTCCATTTGGAGGTTTAGAAAGGAACTGCAATGGAAAATGATTCTTAAAAAAACAAATCAACCCCCCCAAAACACAGCAAAACCAAAAAGGATTTTCGGTTATGTTTAAAATGCAATCTACACCACTTCATCTTTTTTTCATAGGTGCTACTACATCACTGAGCAACAGGAGTGCAATGGGGAGCTAAGTGTCGGGGAGAAGAAGGGGACAGTGTAGGGATAACTACTCACTGTTACGACAGCTATTGATCCTGAGAATGCAGGCATGACAGCTGTATACAGTATTTTTTGGGCAATGCAGTTCATCCATCATTTACTCCTCCATCTAATCTCCAAACATACTGCCATTACCCAATTCCCATCAAGCTGTGCTAAATGAGTCTTTCCGCAGAAGCTTACAGGGCATGACCTGCTCCTCCTCTGCTGGCACCACAGACACATAGCCCTGACAGCTTCCTACAGACATCTTTAGCATCCTTTCAAACCAAATTCTTTGTGTCGCAGGACAGGCAGACAACAGGTCAGTGGGGAGATGCTAATTGCAAATTAGCTGTGCTGCGGGTCTTCCCCACCTCACTTTCATCTCATCAGTACCTTCTCATCCCTTGCTTTCCTGGCTTGCAGTAGACTGTGTCTTGACTGAATTTACAAAAACGCTTGGAACCATTACTGGCGTGACAGACAAACAGCAATCATATCTTTGGCTTGAAAAAGCAATTTCAAGTCTCTGTGTCCTAGGCGTTTCTCAATTAGAGGAGCATGAAGTGTATTTAAACATCACTTTTACAGCAGCAGGTTTTAACACAATCAGGTTTCAGGAGATCTGGTTTTTAAATATCAAACAACAATATGAGAATTCAGGGGGAAAAGGGCAGTAGCCCACAGCAAAAATGCCCAGACTGCAAAGCCCTGGGAAAAAACAATTTCAAGTTACTGAATTACACCATAGAAGACATGAACGGCTGTTTTGAAACAGACTAAAGATCTGCAACAGAAAATATCACACCATCACACCACACCCAGACACACAGTTAAACAGTCTTGAGAACTGGATACCTTAAGTTAAAAACCAAGCCAATGTGCATGTGTGTTAGGGCGAGCCTGTAGTACTCTCCCGAGCTCCAATTCCATTTTCAACACACCCCATTCCTGAGATGCATGTTGCTTCTATGTGTTTTTCATGTCTCAGTATATTTCTGTGTATTAACTCCAGTCTCCCCAGATTAACTTTTGGCACCTTTGTCACCCTCCTGCAAAGGGTTCCTGCTTGCTGTGAAGCTGGTTCCTAGTAGTTTCATTTAAGTCATGCTTCCCTTCTGTACTAAAAGCCATGAAACCATTCTTCTCTACCCATCCTGGCCAGCCCACCCACGATTTTCTAAATCTCTCTCATACTTATCTACCAAATTGTCTCTACCAGAATTGTTTTTCTCAGTCCTTCTCTTGCTCTGACTATTCCTGTCAATTTTCTCTGAATTTCCTGCATATCCACGTTGAAATGGAAATCCTAGACTGTGCGCAGCTATCAGCCTACACATAAAAGGAGTATAAAAGCCCACAGCCTCATTTCCCTTGCCACATGCCATCCAAGGACAGGTAAAGCATCAGTAGAATGGTGGAGCCACAGCCTCCTATTTTTGACCCTGAATATCAGCTTTCCAAAGATGAGAGTGGAAGCAACACAAGACTTAGGGCAAATTTATGTCAAGAGCAGCACAGAGTAAACATTTCCTCTGACAGATCTCAAGATGGCCCAGCGGGGATTTGGGGCTGCCCTCCAGCCCTAACCTGCTCCAAGGCACCAGAACTGACATGTACACTTTGCAAATGCATCTCTCTTCCAAGGGCAGGGCTGTAGATGCATCTCACTGACTATGCATCCAGATCCACCTATAGATCTGACATTGTGTTTATTTATTTCAGATGAGAATTCCAATTATAGCACCAAATTATTTTGAGGGGGTAACAGCAAAGATGCTGCTTTTGGTCCAACATGGATTTATTTCAAAGCAATTTCCAACATGCTGCTCAGCAGCAGAAGTTGTAGAATTGTACACCACAAGGCGGGCTGCCAAAACTGAGCTGTGCCGCAGCTGAGCAGGCAAAAGTTCAACATAAACAAAAAAAGACTGAAAATGAAAACTAGGGAGAGAGGGACGGAAGGGGGTTAGGCAGACAAACAGGCAAATGCCAGTGCTGAGAAAGAAGACCCTAAACCGCACAAAAACATTCTCAGTAAGGAGGGAATACACCCTCATTTTAAAACACAGCACAAAGAAGCATCCCAAAAACGGGCTTGTCCCAGCACTGCTAGGAAGAGAGCCAGCAGAAGATTTCAGATTTAGCCGCAGCTCAGATGAGTTTCTTTGCATGCTCAGAATACATTTTTAGAAGGTAGGAGCTCAACCATCAGTGTGGCTGAAACTGAAGCCCCCTAGAAAGCAGAAGCAGAATTAATACCATATTTTCTAACTCTTATTAAAAGAACAGCATTTAGCTCACAGGGCTAATTACCTTAAAATTATGAGAAACTATTTAGTCACCCTTGCAACTTTGGCCCCTCAGGTCTTTGTGCTACTCACTGGCAAAAGCAACAGAACTGTAGTTTAAGGGAGATTTTGGAATTATGAACTCATATGATTCACACTCATAAAGGGGCAAACTCATGTGGAACAGGTTGGGCTTTGCAGACAATTTACTGGGGTTATTTACTTTGACAACATCTGCTGTGTTGATACTGTAGTCAAACCTAACAAAAAAGTGTTTGCCAGAGACTGCTCCTTGATGGGTCCTGTAGCTGCAACCTAGGAAGCAGCACTGGAGGATCAGCTGCTGGAAACCTTACTGGAAAAGTATGGAGAGAGAGACTCTTCAGGCTGATCTGGGGTGGTCACAAAGAACTGAACTCTCTCCAACGCTCCCAGGCCAGTAGGTTAACTGCTTTGGTATGCTAAGGGACATTTTTACTGATCTGTTATCATCATTGTTTGCTATTTTGTGGTGTTAAAACATTGCACCTCAGCAGAAGTTCAATAGAATTTCAGGGAAAAGGCACCTGAATAGGCACTACTGCAATTGAGGAGCCAGGCTGAGCTCAAGGAGCACTGGAATGAAAGGTCTCAGGTTGTCTTAAGGAGGTGGCAGGAATTTCTCTTAAAAAGTGTCACATTAACATATTTTATTATGGCTTTGCTACCAGTTCCATATATGATTTAGAAAGTGCTTTTCAGCCTGTTGCAAACAGATCACTGAAATGATCAGAGGGGAGAAACCACATGCTTACACACAGAATCAAAGCGTGAAAGAAAAAAAAAAACCCACAATGGAGCAATTAAAGTATAGTCCAAACTTTTTGTTGACAACAAATGAAAAAAAAATCCCACTTGTGGGAACACTACCCAAGATGAATGGTGGCTTTTTCTTTTCATCCTATCTCTTGATCCCAACATCTAGTCAAGCCTTTGACTAAGAACAGACTAGAAACACTGGTAAAAAAAGATAGTGTAAATAACCAGATTACAAAACTTACTGTCAAAAAATAGATAGAAATAAAATCCAGCAACATAATACAGAGTTCACTGCAGGAAAGCCCGTCACACCATCTCACAAAAGATCAAGAATTTTGCTCAGCACAAAAACAGTAAACAAAAGCTGGAATCTTCCCAATGGAATAAGAAAAACAAAACACTTTAAATATTATAATAGCATAAAAGCCAGCATTAAAGTCAACATCATGAATACAGGCTCCCTCTGACCTCCACATCTAAAAACATATGGAGGTAATAAAGGGTCCTTGAGTCAGACAGCAAAAGTTATTGGTCAAGAAAGACAACTGAATTAGGAGTGACTGACAAGATCAGGGCTGTTTATCTGACAGATGACAATAGGACTAAATAAATATACAGAATAAGGTGGAAGTTAATTAGGAAGTATTTTTTTACTTGCCCTCCTAATACAAAGTCAAACAGATCCAAATCACATTTCAAATTTACACTTTAAAAGAATAGGTGGATAACCTTTAGGACTCAATGGCACAAAATACTAGGGATGACAAGAACCAAGAGGATTAAACTGCAATTGGATCCATATACAAATAATCCGCACATTTACAGTAATAAGCAGTAACTAACAGATGGAGATTAGAGAAACATTCTGTAATGAAGATATCATTTCCCAACAGTTTAGGGAATGATTTCATATACCACCCTCTGTAGCATCCTAGTCTTGCTACTGCTGGCTACATGACCCCCAGCTAGGGGGACACCCCTTGGATTACTCCAGCACTCCCTGGTTTTCCAGGACTGTTCTGCTACCAGAACTGCTCAGTGGCAGCAGGTATGAGGTACATGACAGATTTTCCATCTGAAAGTATATGTGGATCCTTTAAGGCATGCTTGGGCTGTTATCAAGCAGCCTTGTAGAGAAGTCAAACTTCTGCAGTTAAGGTAAACTTTTTGTAATCTCACTTAGCTCACTAAATCACAGAATATTCTGAGTTGGAAGGGACCCCACAAGGATCATCAAGTCCAGCTCTTAAGTGAATGGCCCATACAGGGATTGAACCCACTACCTCATCATTATAAGCACCAGGTTCTAACCAACTGAGCTAGTCTCAGTTCACTTACGGCCCTTAATAACGCTTAAGCAAACCAGTCTTCATTGTTTAGTCATCTGAGAGTTTATTTTCCATTCCGCCATTACATCTCTTAATGTCATGTAAAAGTTATTAATCTTGGGATATTTTTTTTTGCAATCCAGGAACAAACTGCAGAAAAGAAGAAAGGCCAAGAACAGTACACCTTGATTGCATCTTTGTCAACTATATGAGCAAACTCACAGAGCCTCTTCCAAAGCAAATATATTCCTTTTAAAGACAGGGTCTCCAAAAGGTAGTAAGATTCTTTGTAAAGGGAGCATCCTGTATCCTTCAGTAATGGAAACCCTGATAGCCCTATCAGCATCCTCAAGTGAGTGTTAGTGGCAAACAGTAAACTAAACAACAAGGAACCTGTTTCCTAGCCAGAAAAAAACAGGCATGATTGCAATACAAAGTGAAAGTTCAGCTTGGCAAAGTCAAAGTCAGCAATGGCTAGTTCCTCCGCCCTCCCTTCCTTTCTAACTGCATGCTTGCAAGAGTTGACATTGTCACATCTAGTGGAAAAAAATCCCACATTCTTAGTAACAGTCTTAGTTGCTCTTTCATGTCCTATACTTCATTGGTCTGGTGCTGCACTATGAGAAAATTTGATAATAAATCTATATTTTTACTTGTCCTTAACAAAGTTAGGGATGATTGATGTTTCAGTCAGAGGTGAGCAGCTTACACAATGCATAAAAATGTGGCTAAGCAGAGTGCAAGTGTATTGCTATGACATCTAGGTGCCTTCCATAGTTCCAATATCGGAAATATCGGAACTGGAAGGACTTTGGAATGCAACTGTAACACAAATCTCATTATTAACTACCACTTTACTCTACTGAGCAAATATCAGCACGTCCCTCCTGAATAACAAGAGGATTTCTAACAACAGTCATCGTATTTCTTAATCGAGAACTGAATTCACTGGCAATAAGTCCCGGTTCCCAGAAGAAAAATTACTCTGTGCTCTCTGTAGACAGACTGGCTTTTAACAAGTAAGGGAACCACAAAGGGCCTGATCCTAACCCCACATAAGCCAATGGGATGGTTTCTACTGACTTCAGTGGGCTTTGGATGGAGCTCTGAGGTCCTAATTTTGCATTTGTTACACTGTCAGCTTCATTGAAAGCTGCAGGGAGTTTCACTGTCACTCAAAGAAGAACATTTTTTCAACAACTAATATTATCCCTTTCTCCAATGTGGAAAATTCCCTACTATAAGGAGGAAAAAGAATAATAAATTGTTGAGAATTTCAGATTGTATTTTCAACAAAAAGAACTCTTTAGGATGACGCTCAGGAGAAATATCTTGTGCCAACCCTGATTGTGAACAAAGAGCAGTTAAGTGCTCCAAATGTATTATTGTCTTTTCCACTATAACTTACAGGTGGCTTGCTGATAGTGTATTTTATTTTCAAGTCTACTTATTCTAGCAATTGTATTTTCCAGAACCAAAATGGTCTCTCCATTTGCAAGTGGTGGAATGTGTTGGAACAAACCACTACACTGGAATAGTAATTTACCGTGGATGATAGGTCACATGGGACATTTTAATTTACAATCTATAATATACTGTTTAAAAGACGCAACATTTTCCTTGATATGGTATTTTTCTTTCTACTGTTGTGTTTTGCAAGACATTACTTCAGTGTACGCCTGACCTACTCATCAAGTACATTCTTTAATCAACTTAATAAATTACCTGTAAGCTTTGATTTAAGTACACAATTCTTCAATTAAAACTAATAGCCATGATTGCAGCATCTCTGTGGTGCTGCTGCACTCTGTTGACTGTACACTACTCAAACAAAGCTGGGGTCAACAAACAAGTGTTCTTCAGAACTGAGCACAGCATTTCCTCCATTTGATAGTCTGACCAGTCACAGGTTTTATCTCTTGCCCATCAAACTTGCAACAGCTTTGGCTACTTGGTTATCACAGAATATGTGCATATATGTTATTTTCTTGTAGATGTTCTTTTTATTCATAATTACAATGAAAAGGAGCTCCCACAGTACCCAGTGATTTCAGTGAAAGTTGCTAACACTCAGAAGCCCAGAAATAAACACCAATTTTATAAAGTCAAACCCAGTATTAACTGCATTAGCAGACGCTAAGAAAAATGTCTGCCTAAGTGACATAACTCACAGTAAAACATTTGGCTTTGTGTAACTGAGCCTAGCCATTTACTTCAAGAAAAACTTGAATCCACTGCACCATCCCAGTTGATTTTCACTTGGTCAATACACACCCCATCTACCCAACACAACTGAAAGCAATGTTCTCACCTAGACTGTTAAACTTCCATTATGGCTTGTCAGACATGTCACTTAATACTGCAGCCTCCTATGTCTCTCTGGTCCACAGAATGAGAGTGGCAATATCTCAGCTCAGAATCCTGAAACCTTCATATATCAAGGTAATAAAAAAAACCCCACAAGAACTACATTAAATCAGTCTTCATTTATCTCCTTTCCGGTGTTCATTCACAAAGAATGAACAGTCATTCATTTCCTTACTATTCATCTGCCCCACATGTGTACTAATAGGCATGAAAATACTAAACATAAATCTTTTCTCCATCCTCAGACTGATTTTTAAAAGGCACCCTTCCCTTGCATTTCTGTGTGATGCCTGATAAATAATAGATCAGTTGCATGGTGTTAGTGTTAATATTAATGTTACCAGGCAGCATTTGAGAGAAGCAGGGCAGAAACCTGAATTCTGGAAGAATTTGGTACGGCAGCAGTCACCATCCAGATGCAAGTTTTGCAGTTCAGGTCTACTGGTTGTGCAGTCCCATCAATTTCTATTCAATTTACCAAGAGATGAGGATGTTTAGCATTTGATAGAACTTGGCCACAATTTTTTAAAATTAGTTATTTAAAATTAACTGGTAGGTTAAAATAAAATATCCATCAAACACAAAAAACAATGAAAGACAGTGTGATCTGCTTCAGGAACGCTGACATTTATTTGTTCTGAAATTAAAGAAAATCTTGTCTCCTCAGCCTAAATGTTGACATTTTCCAATATGGAGATAAGCAACCTTTAAACTACTTAATGCTTTCACTCAGTTTAAGAAATACTTCCTAGCTATAGGGGTTTTGTCCCTACAAAAATATATTTCGGATCCATAAAATATAAAAAGCAGGATTAATTATTTAGTGCAAATCCATCACTTTTCTGGGCAGCAGTACTAGGAAGCATATAAAGACTTTTTCCTCCTATCTCCCATCTTGGCCACTTTACAGAATGTATGTTTGGCTGAACCTAGCCTAAGAATTAGAGGCTGGGCCACCATGTTATCCCCCTCAGTACTCTTCTGAGAAAGTCTTGTGAGTGCAATATGTGCAGGCACACACACACGCAATTCTCAACACACAAAGGACAGCCAGATCCTTCATCATCCCAAGAAATGCGTGGTATGACTGCCTTGGTACAGTGGCTGCTTTCTGTGGCTAGGAAGATTCTTGTAAGATATAAGCAAACAGAACCATCTCTACCTTCCCATGCAGATTTCTAGTCAAGAATTCAAGAGAAACTCGGGATCCGCTACAGATATGTTGCTTCTTCACACTGCTAGGACAGTACAGAAAACAAGCATACCACACTGTCACACTAAAGTTCATTTAAAAACTGATTTAGGAGGAGTGGGACAAAAGTTATATGAAGGATATATCTATTGTATTAAAGAAAAACTAGCTTCAGGTACAGATCTGACACCTAGCCAAAACGCATTTCCGTCCCCCACCCATATTCCTTTGCAGGGATTCCTAGCCTGCAGCACAGGCATCCATCACTGGAGGTCTTGACAGGACTGGTTCATCTTGACTTCCTAGCCTGCTCCGCTACGATGGCCAGCTACAGTGTTATTATGGGAGAATGGATGAGGCAGAGGTAGAGATCAAGAAAAGAGGGGAAGAGTATGGCATCCCACCCCCAGGTGGAAAGCAGAGCCGAGCAATCAGCATCCCAGGCAGCATCAGGCAGAGTCAGAGCAAAGGCAGCATAGGCAGAGGAAACTATTTCAGTGAGTAGAAAGAGAGGAACAATATTCACCTCTAACAAAGGTGATTACAAAAGCTTTCACTCTCTCTCTGACATAGTCACAGCCATTGCAATGTTTCTCGAACTCTAATATGATCACAATTACGTACTATGAAAAACAGTTCTGCACAGTAGTAGTCTCAACCTCTGGTCTACAAGGTTAGCAATTCACTAGGATTTCTCTGAATTCAGAAGCACTCACAAGCCTATTGCTATCGCTCGTGCATCCTGTGGTAGCTGACTCCCTTAGCCATTTTTCACCATCCCACTGCTTGTCAATAAATCACCCTGCTAATTCCTGTGATGCCTCCTGTGAAGTGCTCTGGGAATTGTGGCAAAGATTTCTGGGCTGCATCTGAGAACTGGTGGTGAATGGCTGACTTCAGGTTGACATGATGAAGAAAGGTTAAGCTCTTCAGCCGAGCAGCCTCTTAGAAATGATTCATTGTGACTCCAGCTATCCCTTTTCTATACAGCAAGTCTATCCTCTGTGTCTGCCTGAACACATAAGGGAGTTGACACTTGTCTTCTGTGTGGCTCACGTACTTAAGTTTTCGTCTCTCCGCATTACTTGTGAAGGGTGATTACATTTCCTATGGAATATCACTAGTGATACATCACACTTTCAGGGCTGTGCTTCCCCCCACCCTCTAATGGGATCTGTGGTTACTTTATCTTTTTCCTTTCTTGAATACCGACCCTCCCACAAGCCTGTGTGTTAGCCACCAGGCTCCCACCAAAGAAGAATAACAGGACTCCTACTGAAGCTCATTAACAGTAAATTATTTTCAGTTAGTAAAGACAATTCTCTTGGTGAAGTCTCTGAAGAGCCAAGAAAAGTAAAGCAGAACATTGTCTGCCCCACAACTGATTTGAATATAGTGGTTTGAAGGAACCCTTAGACTTCAACAGCAACCCATTAAGAACAGCTATTTGCATGGTGCCTGTCTGAACATCCGAGGACAGGAAAGAAGGTGGAGTCTGTCTTTCCCCATCTGTTGATTATTCTTTTTTATTCAACCAGATAGTCTTCAAATAAACATGGGCATCAGGGGTCTGAACTGGCAATCACAAGCTGGGTAAAAAGATATAAGTCACAGAACTCACTTGATTTTTGTATAAGGCAAGATTTTTTTAATTTTTTTTTTTTTTTTGGCAGAACAGTTCAAGTGCTTGCTTTTTCTACAGGAAAGACTTCTCTGTCCCACTTGTCACTCCTCTCATAGTTTTTCATTACACTCTCTGATTTTGGCAGGGAACTTCTATTTGGGAGACTCTCAAAGCAACCCAAAGGAATCTGAATCCCCACTGGAATTCAAAAACTGTAGGCCAGGCATTTAAATACTTTTGAAAAGGATGCCTAACAAAGATATGCAGACAGATTGCAAGTCTGCACATGTAGAGATAATAAACATAGCACTAAAAAGGTCTACCTCCATATCAAACAGTACTTTCTGGCTTGTGCTATAGAAGAACATGCTCATTTTTGCTATCTGACTTCATCCAGTAGGTGCTATAAAGAAGCTGGAACAGAGGTGTTTCAAATTCAAAATTTCTAAAATATTTGAAGAAGTCTTTTTTTAAAAAAATACATGTGCATATTTACTCAATTATTCTCTATATTCATTACAACTTGGAATGTTTTTGTTGGGAGGAAAAGGAGGAATTAAAAGCTTTTCAGTTCAGTTTCCTGAAAAAAAAATAAGACCTACCAGATGGCTACCCGGGGCTTCATGAATGTCCTTGTTACTCTGCAGGATATCTGGGAAAGCTAACTCTGACAGTCTCAGTCCTGGTTGGGGACAGCAGAGCATCATGACTGCTAGAAAGTGGGAAGTGTAAGACATGTTGAAGCCACGTAGCAATCAGCATGGCAGTGTTACCTTGTAGTTACTGACACAGAGTGCAAGCCCAGGCTCCTTAAACCTCTAGGCAGTTGGGATGAAAACCTCACCAACTCAGGTGGTAGATTATCTGGGCTCTGGTGGGACACGAGCAGAACCCATATGTCTTCATAAAGCATCTCCCTCTGAGCAGCCCAGTGTTTACTCTAAATTAATTTGGCCAGAAAGTCCCTGACCACCAGGAGTTGCTATGAGAATGGAGTTGCTATTTCAACACAGCTGCTGTTCAAAGGAAAAAAAGGCAGGGAAGAGGAAGAACCTGAAGAGTAGTTGGGGTCACTCCAACTGTGAATCAAGCAAACCAAGTGCTGGGTCCTGCACTTTGGCCAAAACAACCCCCTGCAGCGCTACAGGCTGGGGACAGAGTGGCTGGAGAGCAACCAGGCGGAGAGAGACCTGGTGGTTCTAATCAACAGGAGGTGGAACATGAGCCAGGAGTGTGCCTGGGTGGCCAAGAACGCCAATGGCATCCTGGCCTGTATCAGGAATAGTGTGGCCAACAGGACCAGGGCAGTGATTCTGCCCCTGTACTCAGCACTAGTTAGGCCACACCTTGACTACTATGTCCATTTCTGGGCCCCTCAGTTTAGGAAGGACACTGAGGTGCTGAAGACTGTCCAAAGAAGGGCAATGAGGCTGGTGAAGGGACTGGAGCACAGGCCCTATGAGGAGAGGTTGAGGGAGCTGGGGTTGTTTAGCCTGGAAAAGAGGAGGCTCAGGGGAGACCTTATCGCTCTCTACAACTACATGAAAAGAGGTTGGAGTGAGGTGGGGGGTCGGTCTCTTCTCCCAGGCAACCAGCAGTAGGACAAGAGGGCACAGTCTTAAGCTGTGCCTGGGGAGGTTCAGGTTAGACGTTAGAAAGAAATTCTTTACAGAGAGAGTGATCAGACATTGAAATGGTCTGCCCAGGGAAGTGGTGGATTCACCGTCCCTGGAGGTATTTATGAAGAGACTTAGTGCCATGGTCTAGTTGACAGGGTTGGACTCGATGATCTCAGAGATCTTTTCCAACCTGGTTGATTCTGTGATTCTGTGTGAAACACCACTGGCCATTGGGTTGGTCTAGGACACAGGGGAATGGCTGACACACACACACCAGGAGTGCAAACTCCACTACATGTATGTTTTCTAAGCTGATGCCCACAAGGTAAAAGAATCATAAAATCATCATTGAATGGTTTGGGTTGGAAGGGACTTTAAAGATCTAGTTCCAATCCCCCTGCCATGGGAAGGGACACCTTCTACTAGACCAGGTTGCTCAAAGCCCCATCCAACCTGGCCTTGAACACTTCCAGAGATGGGGCAGCCACAACTTCCCTGGGAAGCCTGTTCAAGTGCCTCACCACACTCATAGTAAAGAATTCCTTTCTAACATCCAATCTAAACCCAACCTCTTTCAGTTTAAAGCCATTCCCCTTTGTCCTATCACCACATAGCCTTGTAAAAAGTCCCTCTCTAGCTTTCTTGCAGGCCCCCTTTAAGTACTACAAGGTGCTACAAGGTCTCCCCAGAGCCTTCTCTTCTCCAGGCTAAACCCTCCCCAACTCTCTCAGTCTGTCTTCATAGGAGAGGTGCTCCACCCCTCTGGACTTGCTGGAACAGAACCAACTCTTTCTTACATTGGGACCCCAGATCTGGATGCAGCACTACAGGTGGGGTCTCGTGAGAGCAGAGCAGAAGGGCAGAATGCTCCCTTGACCTGCTGCCCATGCTGTTTTTCATGCGGCCCAGGGTGCAGTTGGCTTTCTGGGCTGCAAGTGCACACTGGTGCATCATGTGGAGCTTCTCATCAAACAACATCCCAAATCCTTCTCTGCAGGGCTGCCATTCTCTGCCCAGCCTGTATTCGTGGCTTGGCATTGCCATGACACATGTGGAAGACCTTGCAATCAGCATGACTGTAGCAGGAAGGACAGAAAAGGTTCTTATTCTCAAGAGAAAACAGGTGGCATTGATCCTGGTTGGGACAAGAAAGAGAAAAGAGAAGATGGATTGAGGGTACATCTGTAGTGCTTTAGCCAGCCACTATAGAGTTATGGTCTACTGCAACATCTGAAGAAAGGCTCAAAAGTGAATGAGTATCCTCTGACAGAGCCTCCCATGAATAGCTAATGAATTTCAAAAATATTAGTCTTACATTCATGTGACCAAAAGAGAGGGAAAAAAATCCAGAGCTGGAGAACATAGTTCGTTAATTGAAAACTGATCCTCTGCTAGCTACTGTCAAAAGCAGCTTCTGGGTTGTTTTTTTCTGCAGAGAAGCTGCTGCTAGGACTTTGCCAGTTCAGCAGTTAAAAGTAATCTCAAAGAATCCCTCAGCAAATTGTAAAGTGCTCAGGCTGAAGAAAAACACAGTGTTCAGGGACTGAACTGATTGTTTTAATTTGCGTAATACTAGCAGAAAGAAGCACTTAAGAATTATTCTGCTTAATTCACCTGTTCCAGAAGCAAGGCAAAACCAAGCCAGCTTTAATAAATACACTAGACCTAAAAGTATTTGATTTTATCTCCATCTAGATAAGGAAAAGCGCAAAATCTGGCAATAAAAATGAAGTTATGTTATTACACTGTATTTTCTATATACTAACAAGGAGCTAGGGGCATGCCTTGACACAACACAGCAGTCAACAGGATGTGACTCTTTGCTGTCAGATCTGTTCCTTTTACTGCTTGGAAAAGAAGAGACACAGGTCATCTGAGTACTCCCAAAGTCTCTAAAGATGGTGCCACAATGCACCTACCTTACTTCTTTACAGCAGCCAATGCATTTCCTTTCACTTCATTTAACAGACTGTGACAAATGTGCAGATCTCACCCCAGACGTGTGCAAGTAATTGACTCAAAGGCAAGAATAAATCCTTTCTTACCTATCCCCCACTTATATTTTTAACATCATAGCCGTCAAAATGCAGCAAATCAATTTTTCCCCCCTTACTGTCTCCACATTGCTTTTTCAGAGTATTTTTAGTTGTTCTGATTAAAAATTTACCTCTTAAGTACCACTGAGGACACAGTGCATATCTTGATTACAGTTTTGTATAACTTTTTCAGCCTACCTACGTATCTTTTTTGCAAAAGAAAATGTGGAGCCATATTCCTCCTTCCTTCCCTTATCTTTCTAACAAAAGAGAAATTTTAGTATCAAACTTTAAAAAATTAGGTCTCAGACCAGTAGGAAAACAACCTCACAGCAAAATGCAGAAAATACTTTTTCAGAACGAGGATGTGAGGCCATCACACCTAATGGGATTACAGAAGGTACCTTACAGAAGAGAGACATGGCATGCTAAGCTGGAAAAAAAAAAAACATTTTTAGGGCTCACTCAAAGCAAAGATAAGCAGCCTTGGCACTTTTGGATTCTCTTTGTGGTGCTGCATTGTAGGGGACAGGTATCATCCCTGGACTCTCTCTGTCCTCTTCATCAGGGACAACTTGGGTTACCAATGTCTTGTGCCACTTCTATCACATATTCTACCATGTGTGGCTAGCCAGTATTTCCTCTATTACTTTGGCCAGGTGTGTACCAAAATGCAAGACACTGCTCTCCCTGGGATTCTTTGCATGGCAGCAGTTTTGATTTGCTTATTCATAGTGGCCAGAGACCTTTTTACTTTTTGACTGCCACTCAGCCAGCCTTTCTTTTTCCCTGCTAAACCTGTTTCCTTTCCAAAATTGGAGAAGTCTTGACAACTGAAAAGAGATTACTTTCTGATATTGATTAGACAGCTTAGACCAGCTGAGTAGTAGAAGGCCTGAACTTAAAGATATGGAGCATAAAACAGCCATTGCAAAAAGTAAGGGAAAAAACCCTCACTTTCTTTTCTTCCTTTAGTAACAATACAGTCCAAAACACTCTCTTTGTTTTTGCAAATGTTTGTTCACTAAAATGTTCCAAAGGGAAAAATGTCAGCTACAAATCCTCACTCATCATGTATTTGCACAGCAATGCTTAAAGGTCCTTAAAGATCTCCAAGGATTTGAAGGAAATAATTCAGTGAGGTAGCAGAAACAGAGCCACTGCCTTCCAGTGTCTGGTTACATGGCTCATGCAGCATAGGACAACTTCAGGCAAGTCACAGTGAACTGATTTCACAGACCATGCACAGAAAAATATGTTCCACCAACCAAATGTATGAAAGTCTGTTTGAAGCTAATACTCCAAGGTAAGATAGCTGAAATCCACAAGACGGACTGTGGAAAATGTTTTGCTCACTGAAAGGAATACTTCTCTATTCTGCCTACCTTACAGATGCCCTGCTCCTGTTCTTGCCAAAACCACCACAGTTTCACTCAAGTTCCTTGGCACTTCAGCAAAGTCACACTTTTTTTCATATATGCTGGGTGATTCTTTATATACCTGAACAACAGGTGTGTTACAGTCATGTTTTGTGTTATTCATCTTGAATGAAGTTACACTCTGTGTTAACAGGAGAAGCCTGAAGCAACATTTAGATTCCCAGAATATCCTAAAAATTGGGTGATATTTTCCCAACCACATTCTGTCTGTGATGGCCATTTATGCTACAGGCAATTGGAAGGTATCAACAGCTGACAGAATTACCCTCTGACCAGTTCAGTGTCATGTACTAATTGCTCCCTCCCTCAGATGTATGTTCTGAAGGCAATAGCCATATTTCACACAGGTGACACATCTCTCTTGTTCAAGGATCCCCTATTCCCAGATTTCCCAGTATAACTGCAGACCTAAAGCCCCTGAGCAGCTGCTGTTTGACAGCTGAGACCAACAGGCCATCTCCTTTCATGTGATACCTTGTGCAGACACACATCTGTAATGTGGGGAGGTGTGTGGGGATTGCAGACACCTGGGAAGTCCATGTTCTCCTTTTAGTTTGACACTTGTGATTCATAAAGAGCATTTGGGATAGGCAGATCTGTTTGGAATTGCTGAAAAAGGAAGAAGTTCTTGTGGATCAGGGGACTCCTGCTGAGAATCCCAACAGTTAATCTTTGACCCAGAACCACTTTACACAAAAGCTGTCTACCTCAACCTAGTTGCTAAAACTTGGTTCTCAGCTTGGAACAGAGCACATAGATCGCTTTGCTCTGTGAGGTCCACCTGTAGCACTGGTGAACAGGAATTTCCAGGAACGACAACATTCCATAGAGGTAAATACAGAAATGTCGATGTGTTCTAACTACTGCTGGTACATTATTTTCTAGTAGAGAATGCTTATCTTTCCACCTCAAAGTACCATTTGACTGCAATATGAAATAACTTTCTGCTTGACAGATTTTATGACTGATCTAGTCCCACTATCCTGGCATCCATTACAACTAGTTTCCACTATAAGGAAAAGAAGATAAGATTTTTGCAGACAAACGTAAACAAGGAAGTTTATTTTCTGGAAAGCCTTCTTCACACATTACACATTACTCAGTTTACTTCAATGCTGTGGTTTTGGTTCGGGTTTTTTTGTTAAGTTTACCTAAAATGCATTTACGCTGGAACGGCTCTTAATTACCTTGGCAGAGTAACTTGGCATTCTCCTAAATTTGTGCTTTTTAGCAGTGAGACTCCTTCCTGCCGTATCTTTTAATTATCTGTGCCTGAAAGTTGTCTCAACATTATCACCTTACAAAGTGGATAATCGAGACTTACTTTGATTTACTTGATTTCAGGCATCTCTTCCTTGTTTAAACAATTACTTGTCTCATGCTTTTTTTCCCTCCCCTTTCCTTTTCCCTGTAGAGGAATACATTCTTACTGCTAATACACACCATAATTGCAATGTACTGGAGCATGGATATCAGTCTGAAGCCCTGTGAAACCTTGAAAGGTTTCTGAACCAAAGAGAAGGCAACTACGCAGTATCACACAAACAGCCTCTATAAAAGATCTTAATTTAAAGACCCCTTTCTGTGTTATAAATTAGTTTTATTTGTATAACATTTTCTGGTTTCCAATCTTTATAGTCCTATAACTAAGAAAGGTGGTTAAAGAAGGAAAGTCAGACTACCAAATGTCTTAATTCCTCATGAAACTGGAATTTTTAAAGGATGAAGAAAAAAATCTTTATTTTAAATTCTAGAAGTGATTAACTACAAGCATGAACTTATTAAGCTGCTTGTAACTAATATGCAAAACAGCAGCACTGCAGGTTTTCCTATCCTAGGCACTTTTCTCCCATCGTCCACAGCTGATTCACTACAAATTCAATGCAATGGTTACAAGTATCTCGACCTGTAGTATACAGATCCATAGCAACACTGAGGATCTCTTATGTTAATTTCTGTGCCCAGAAGCTTTTCTGCAACACTGAATTAAAGAAGCCACTGTATCATTCCTATAACAAGACGATTATCTTAGAATTAAGACTAAGTAGAAAACTCTTTTCAAAGAGTTAGTCTTCCAAAGCCTTTAGAGATCAGACAAAATTACTTATATGGCTTACAACATCAGTTCTCAAAAGTTACATATCTGCACACATCCTGTTCTAAGGAGACAGGGCAAAGTAACCATTATGTTACACTCTTTATTTATGATTCTATTTTTAATGTGGTAGATAATCTCCTTGGAATCACTGATTTTTAATGGGGCATTTTGAAAGATTTATTTTATTGCTGTTGCAGTTGAACAAACTAAGAGGACTACAACGTCACTTACCAGTAATCCATTAGTGTCACATCCCAAATTCTTCAGACATGAAGGTGAGAAGTTTTTCCTCCTTATAGTGTCAAAACATATCTAGATGTCTGCTGAGTGAGGGCTTAACGGTTTTAGAGAACAATACTAGTAAAGTCCTAAATCTGTGTGATAATTCTCAGTGAGCAGTCATCTTTCTCGTCTATTTGCAAAAGTCACAGAGGGTATCAGAGGTTCATTCTTTGCAGAGGAACATCTGTCATCCCTGGTATACGTTCCGGATGTGTCAAAGCATATCAAAGGAGAAAACACACGTAGTAGAAATCCAGAGGAGTGAATCCTGGCCCTATCTCATCACTCTACTAGTATGGCACACTATTCTAAGTAAGGAAGAGAAGAATAACCTATGAGTTGAGCCATGCCTGATGCAGTGCTGCTGGCAGGCCCTCACAGTGTATCTGGATTTCTCCAGTAAGCTGCAAGAGTAATCACAGAATAATACTGCCTCTGTTTCAGAGAGCAGGGAATGAGATTTCTCCAAACCTTCAGCCTTAGAAGAGCTGCTTACACTAAATGTAGGATTTTCCCCTAAGGGATTACTATAACAACAAAGATAACTGCTTGTTTGGTATCACTGGGAAGCATGTAGACAAAAAGCAGCAACAAGTCATGTCATGTCATTCAGCATGAATGAGTGGACAGGTTAGTTCCAGAAATGGGTTCAACATCCCAATTTTTACTAAAAATGTTGATTGTACTCTATCATCATGATAGAAAATAATCAAATATATTTTCAGCAGGATCTGCGTGAGCAGCTTTCAATGTCTATGTACTTGTGCTGACACGGTGGTGCACTCCAAGTGACAATATGAAGTTATCCATACATGCAACAAACTTGCTTTTGGATTTCCCTGAAGGATACAGTCTTGTTGTTCTTTACAATTAATAGTACTTATTGTCTTACCCTAACCTATATTCCTCTTCTGCACATACCATTTATGTGAGTGTGAGAACTACGCAAAAATTAACGACTCAAAGCTTTCAGATGACCATTGCATTCGCATTTCGCTTTCTTCACGCAGCAGAAACACATAACACCACACAAAAAGGGTAAAAAGGAAAAAAACAAAAAAAAATAAAAATCCACTGAACCACCATGAAAACTAGGCATAGAACAATCTATTCATCTGGTCTGCATCACACATCAAATTCAATAGAACAATAGGGTCAAATTCCTGGATGAAGAAGAAAATAAAAAAAACCTATAGGTTTTTGGAGCACAATATGAAGCATTTTCCTGTCATCTTCAAAAAACACTGCAGGTAGGTTTATTATCTGCCTTTCTACAGCACTAAAAAAAAAGTCTCAAAGAAGATAAATTATTTTAAACCTCAGTTTTAGAAAATTGGGTAGTTAGCAGCTTATCTATCTCTTGATTTGGAAACAAAAAATTGAGAAACAGCACATATGTAATAGCTGTTACTTGTCAGTTTTTGAGACAACTGTTAGTATTAGTTAGACAAGTACCCTGTGCACTCCATGGTCATATCAGTGCTGCTATACCCATAAGGTGTTTTGAAACCTGAGAGATTGTTCAACAGTGTATAAATAAGTGTCAGAAAAAAAGGAATTAAGTCTTTTTTTTTTTCTCCCTGTTGAACACCAGCAATAGTATTCTGCAACAAACCATTTTTGGCTCTGACATCTATAGTAAAGGTCTACTAGTGTATAAGGACGAGAAGAAGAAAGGAAGAGAACACGACAAAACCAGTCAATCAGTGAAGAGCAGGACTAGAATATCAGACATGTTATGGACAGGAGCGTCATGCACTGCCAGACATATTGAGGAAGGCAGTTGTTCACTCTTGCTGTGACTAACTGAGCACAAGATATTAGGATAGTCTGAATATCAGAAACTCAGTACCAGTACAAAACCAAAACACAGGTAATTTTTTTTTAAGTAAGCATAATTATTTTTTTGTTGTGAAAAGGTTTTGGAACTAAAAAATGAAATATGCAAACACTGTAAGAATCAAGAATTTCTTGGTATACAGAAATAAAATATTCATCAAATCATAGAATCATAGAATATGGTGAGTTGGAAGGGACCTATCAGGATCATCAAGTCCAATTCCTAGCCCTGCACAGGACGCCCCAAGAATCACTTATATTCTGACCACAGGAAAGAGGTATTAAAAGTTTTACTTACTTTGGATGGGCAAATTCATCCACTAGGACAACCTTTTCTATCAAGTCTCCACCAACAGTTCGAACCAAATCATAGAAATCATTCTCAGAGTATGCCTCAGAAGGCAGCCAAAAGGAGATGTCATTGATCAAAGGTGGATATCTGCTGAGTGGCTAAAAAAAAAAATTAAAAAACATACTGTTATA
>NW_016690540.1:45399-133532 GCF_001604755.1 Lepidothrix coronata | reverse complement strand
ACACAGAGTACACATTTTAGAGGCCTTCTGAAATGCTTTTTGGAGTGCAAACTGACCTCATAAACAACTGAGATGCAAGATTTTATACTAGGAAATATCTTTTAAAGACCCCCCTCAAAACCACTTTGATTTATTCATTCAGAAGAAAAAACTTGTTTTGTTTGCTAAAATCAGCATTTATAAGCCTGAATACACTTTTGGTCAGAGCTGTTTCAAAGGATGAGATCATTTTAGGGTGATTATTCACTGGGTAGAATTGCAATTTGTAAAAGCATTTTTCAGACTTTTTACAGAGTCAAAAATTCTTATCACATTCATGTTTAAAATTTACATGTATTTTATATGATTCTTATATGACACAACATGTTGATTATTTATACTGTCCAATTTCTAAGAAAGTCTTATCAATAGGTGCCTTGTTATTTAAAGCTTATAAAAAGAAACATGCTTTGCCTTAAAAAGAGGGATCAGTCTACTTCCCATTAGTATAGTCATCCAAACATCTACAACAAGAAAGGTATTGCTGTTAGCAAAATTATTCATTCCACAAGTACCTCAACAGGTTTTTAAACATAAAGGGGCATCTTTGCTGCAGATATAAAGACCTGATCTTGTGGGAAGACGGTGTTTTGCAAAAACAGGAAGAGAAACAAAATCAGGTAATTATTAATTTTCCAGTTTTGATGGAAATTCCTTGGACTCAGTGGGTTTCAGATCTCACCTTTAGTGAAATATTTCTCCATTGGAAGAATAGAAAATGGTAATGCTCTCCTTTCATGACCTCTAGGTCATACAGTGTCTTAGTTTTGTCTTCCATTAATATCCTGCAGTTGAAAAAAGTACTTTTGCACAAGATTGTTCGGGTCTGCAAGTAGAAACATCTTTTTTTTTTTTAATTTCGCTTATATGTATTTGACATCCCATATGGACACTTTGGTCTATACAGTATATTATCTCACTCAAAAATGTATTTCATGCCTGGGAATGTTTTATGATGGAGCAGTGGAAACTTAAGCGAGTACCTGCTAAAGCAATAAACCTGTTAATAAGGCAAGTTTACAGCATGGTGATTTACTCAAATACTGTTCTGTAGAGTGTAAATGAGTCAATAAATATCTGATAAGGAACAGAGTGCAAGTTTTAAATTAATAACCCCTCCAGTGAATAAAACTGTGAATCACAAATGATTATCCAACTTGTTAAAGGAATAAAATTGTCAAATGAATTCACATCCTGTACACCAAATTATAAAAAAAAAAATACCTGCACAATTGTCTCTGCTATACAAAAGTCACAGCTGCAAATGCTGGAGATGCTCCTCAGTCAACAAGCTGGTACATGTGTTAGCATAAATAAAGTTAAAATCCTGCAGTAGCCACCTATATTCCCACTTCAGCCCCATCTACAACTATATTTATCACTGCTCTATTTCAGGAACCTATTGAACACACCTCAAAGCTTGTGGGGACTAATCCAAAACTCACTGAACTCCCAGCTTCAAGACATTTAATTATTCAACCAGAAGATGTGGTTCATGAGCCTAAGCATGACTTGGTACCTACTTCCACTCACACAGGTATAAGGACACTAAAGAAAAATAATTACATGTTCAAGTAATTCAGTAATGCCCTAAACCCCAAAAGGAATAGAGCACCCAAAAGTCATAGTGAATATTTGCTATTGATTTTAAAAGAATCAGGAATATGTCAGGCACATGAAGACAGCACTCTTTTTCCCACTTAAAATGAGATGTACACAAGGACCCAATGTGGTCAGATCTTGCAAATGTAATTGGCACAGTTTCACTTACATTATCAGTGTCATCAAATTCCATGTGAGCAAAGTTGCTCAAAGATGTAATAAATTTCCATGTGAGCAAAGTTGCTCAAAGATGTAATAAATTGTTGAGTCTGGCTTTTGTGGATTATCAACTGTATAGGAAAACTGCTTCTTCGACTCAATCCATGGTGTCACTAGCCTAGGTATGCTTGTGTGTATTACAAAGACTAGAAGGACAAATGCTTGAAACATAACATAAGCAAAACTTTTCTATTATTAGGTACTAACCTTTTCTCAGAGCCTTATAATGCAGAAAAATCTTTTATGGTAAAAGGCAAGGCAATTATTCCGTATTATACTGTCCCTTCACCACCTGGCTGCAGTCAATATCATTGCAGTGAGTATTATATCAACGCTAAAGTTAGTACAAGGATAAAATCCCTAGTTCTAAATGTATTGATCTGTTTGTTGTAGAGCTACATGAGCTACATAATAGTTTTTTAGCTACACCTAAAGTGCAAATAGGCTAGTAAAAGAGTCTCCAATTGGCAAGTCAAAATGAAGCTCCTAAGTTTGTATCCAGGCACCCCAGCAAACACATACTGTGGTCTAACTGATCCCTTGGCCGTTCTTTGATCCTTTCTAAACTCTCTTGCTCTTTAGCAACAGACTGGTCTAAAGCCCATTAATCCTTTTCCAAGATCAAGGCAAATGCCAGCCCTGGAGACCATTTCCTTATGAATTTACAGACACTTTAAATGCTCCCCTTGAGAAGAATGTCTTCTTCTACTAAATCTTCTACTCTGCTATCAACTCCAGCCACTACTTCCAGCTACATCCTCTTCATGGCTTAGAAGTTCTCCAGCACAATGCTGGGAGAAGCTAACAGGACACCACTTGGCTCTGGTCACCAGTTTGTGTGTTGGCCAAATTCTAGCACGCTATCCAAGCCTGGAAGCCCTGCTGTTCCTCCTTCCACTCCCAGACCATCCACCCCCCTTAGGTTTTTGGGGAACTGAAAAGAGGCTTAGGAAAAGGTAGAACTGATCACACCCACAGAGCATTGCTGCGAGGCACTGGCCAGGAGTGGCAGAGAGCATTGCCAGTGCACAGACGGCTCTGAACCACTCCTTTTGGTTCTATCAGAGCTCTGCCACCACAGTGCTACTTTCAGTGTTCTATTTACTTTCCATTTCAAACACTGCAGTGTACTATCTTTGACATTTTTCAACAGCATCGAACAGTGCTTTCCCAGTAATTACACTACCCATAGGACTCCACTGAGCCCATGTTGTAGGAAATATTGCAAATAATGACATCACATTTTTAAATCCTTAGGGGTGAAAGCATTTAGGAGTGCTGAATTGCTATCATTTTTTAAAATTATAAAATAGGAGCTTATGATGATCCACCCTCAAGGATACATGTTTACTAGTCATTAGTCACACTTCCTTCTCTGGTTAATAAATAAGCCTTGTACTTACTAAAACTGCAAGCTTTTCCCTCTAAGGATGCTAATTTTAGTAAAGAAATGAGTAGCTGGACACCAGTGATATACTCTGTTCTGCCAGCCAGCCTTGCATATGCCTAAATGTACCTAAGGAGTGTACCACTGAAACACAGGGCTGTGACTCCTCTATATGGGTTTGTAATAGTTGAAAGCATTCCTTATCCCTACCTCTCTGCTCTGCCTTTCTGTTGGAGATTCCTGCTCCTGCAGCAGCTGATAAAAACATATGCCTGTTTCTCCACCGCTGCAGTTCACAGCCTGCCATAGGCCAGCTGAAAATTGCCCCTCTTAGTGGGCAATTTATGCTAATACATGCTGGATGTATTGCAGCAGCTTGAGACACTGGGGGACAGCTGTCTTAAGCAGCAACAAGATCCGCTAGAACTCATTTGTCAGCACAAAATAGCAAAAATCCTCGGGCTCTGTGTACATTGCCACATCAGGGCGCTACTCTGGACACTTTGGCAGAAGGAATCAAGTTCAAGTGGTCACCATAAGAGCAGTCTCTGTTCATCTGCACTCAGCAAAGGAGCATCAGCTAGACTGGATCCAGATACCTCACAGCTGCACAGGAGAGAAAATACAATATGTGGCAGAACCCCCTAGTCTGGAGGAAAACCAGCAGGGGATAATACACAGGCAGTGCCAGCAAATAACCTACAAAAGACCATGAAGTGTCTTTAGCCCAAAAAATAGGATGAACACCAGCCTCTTCCATAAATATTTGCCATTAAGAAAAAACGCCACACTTTTCCCCAGAGGCAGTAACCATGAGTGGAATATGGAGAGGGGACAGGAGAAATTTTGTGCAGTGGACTCTCACTCAGTTCCTTCCCTGCTGCAGGCTGCAGATGGGGGAACACAACAAACAAATGACAAACACAGCACAGGAAAAAGCTGTACTTGTATTTTGACAGCGGCAACACAAATGCAAGGTTAATGACAACACGTACCAAAAACTGGGTTAGCAACTCCACAGCAGGCAAGTTATTAAAAAGCCAGCCATGCTTTACTGCCATCACCAGTCTAAGTCAGAAAAATATGAGACTTAGCAGCCTTGTGGCTGTCAGGCTTTAACAGTCTTGCATTGCCCATGCTTTGGAGAAATATCTACATAAACAATACAGTTTTAATGCAACATTATATTCACATCAAAATGAAAGCTACAGTCCTGTAATATGCCTTTCTTAATATATTCCATGGTGAAACTACATTAATACAGCATTATCATAGGAAATTTAAACACGTAACAGGCATGAAATTCAAATTTGCAAATTTACAACTGTAACTTATCCCCCTTGCACATAATGAAGTTTCCTGTATTAGTGTGTAAGCTTTTAGATTTATACTTCCATATTTATGACCAGCGTAGACAAATTACAGTTGCTGCAGGGAACATAATTTTGAATTTCTTGGCTGCCATGGCTTAAAATTCACAGTCACAATGTTCCTTCCCTATTATAAGTTTTCTACCCCTCCCTTCATCAAATGAATTTTTTTCTCAGTATATATAGTAAGTTCTATATATTCATACATGTATACACACACACATACACATTTTTATGTGTAAACACACACACATCTTCAAAGAAGGAAGTGGAGAAATTTCAAAAGAGAACTTCCATAAAGTCTGATAAGCAAGTATAAAAATATGTTCTGAGATTAAGCTCTTAAAACCAAAGCAAATGGACTAGTCTGGGATTGATGCACTGCTCTGTCCTTCTGTGGAGAATGGCAGAAGCACTTTAGCTTCCAGTGATGCTCTGAGCTTCTCAGGAAATGAACACAGAAGTATAATCAGCCCTTTTTGGAGAGCAGGATCAGTAAAACATTGTTTTCATACCTGCTTCACTGTTCATCTAGCACTTGCTGTTTGCCATCATGGGAGACAGCATTCTTGAGCTGGATGGTTAGGCATAGCATAACAGGTCTTTTCTCTTTAAGAAAATTGCTTTTTTCATGGCATTCTGGTAATGACAATATTACCAAACCTCCTTTCTTTAAGTGACTTTTCATCTTAAAACAAGTATGAAGGACAGCATAAAGGTGTTGAACTACTGAAGAGAACTGGGTGTACATCAACTTAGATACAACTTCTCTTAGGTTTTGCAGCAGTATTACGCAAGTCTTCTACGGACTTCACAGTTGGGGGAAAAGAAAGGATTGCCTAAACATTCCCACAGCCATCCCATTTTCCTCCCTTTTTACTTTCTCAGTAGCCTTGTTTCTTTTCAATCCTAAAGGTTATAACTTGTCATGGTTGACATAAATGTTTGATTTCTAAGCTGTGTTTAGGAGTCCTGGTTCTGACACTGCTCTTGTTTGAGTTGAGAACTGAAGAAAAAGCTGCCACTAGCCACGAGGAGCATTTGCCTACAGACACTGAAGTTGACTGGACTTGCCAACACACCCCCACAGGTCAAATCAATCAAATAATATCCCAGTTTCCACTTCAACTAGTGCAGTTCACAGCCCTTCAAAAGGGTGAAAAATGGGGAGGGATGTCAGACTCCACTCTAGAGATCAATACCTTGAAGAAAATCATATGTTTGGTAGAAAGACCAACCTGTTTGTCAGCAGCAGCAGCCTGCACAATTAAAACAGCACTGGGTTACAAGTCATTGCTGTTCCTTGTCTTGGCAAAGAACTCTCTTTGGCTTTACCTCCTTCATCCATGAGGAAAAACAATCATGAAACTGAAGAACAATGATCATGCAATTATGGAAAAACAGAAAGTACCTTGTAGAAAATATAAGAATGAAAACAATGTTTTCAAGAAACACAGTAAATTAAACTGTTGTCAAAGGTGAAATATTTATTTCCTGGTAATAGGGAGGCCCAGAGAAGGTAGAGTTACTGAAGGCCTTCTTTGCATCAGTCTTTACTGACAAGACCAGTCCTCAGAGATCTTTGACCCAGGAGACCAGGGTAAAGGAATCTTGAAAGGAAGACTTTCCCTTGGTAAAGCAGGATTGGGTTAGAGAATACCTAGGCAAACTGGACATCCTCATGTCATTTGCTTCCTTCAAAAAGGGCAAGAAAGAGGACCCAGGGAACTACCAGCCAGTCAGCCTCACACTGATCCCTGGAAAGCTGACGGAGCACCACACTCTGGAGGCAATCTCTATCCGTATGGAGGACAAGAAGGTCATCTGGACTAGTCAGTATGCTTTCACTACAGTTAAGTCATGTTTGACCAACCTGATTTCTATCTACAACGAAACAACTACCAGGATGAATGAGGGGAGAGAAATGGATATTGTCTATCTTAAACTTAGCAAGGCTTTTGACACTGTCTCTCAAGACATCCTCATAGGCAAACCCAGGGAGTGTGGACTGGATGAGTGGACAGTGAGGTGGATTGAGAACTGGCTCAAGAGCAGAAGGTCAAAATTAGTAGCACAGAGTCTAGTTGGAGGTCTGTCACTAATGGTGTCCCTCAAGGTTCAATCTTGGGCCCAGTATTGTTTAACTTATCCATCAATGACTTACTTGAGGAAATAGATTCCCTCTCAGCAAGTTCACTGATGACACAAAGATGGGATAAGCGGCCAATACTCCAGGGTGCTGTGCAGCCCTTCGGAGGGACCTTGATAGGTGGAAGAGACGGGCAGAGAGGAACCATCTGAAATTCAACAAAAGCAAATGCAGGGTCCTGTACCTGGATAAGAATAACCCCTTGTACCTGGACAGGCTGAGGACTGACCTGCTGGAAAGCAGTTCTGCGAAGAAGGACCTGGGGGTCCTGGTGGACAACAAGCTGGCCCTGAGCCAGTGTGTTCTTGTGGACAAGAAGGTCAGTGGTATCCTAGGGTGCATTAGGAAGAACATTGCTAGCAGAGAGGTGGTCCTGCCCCTCTACCCTGTCCTAATGAGGCCACATCTGGAGTTCTGTGTCCAGTTCTGGGCTCCTTAGCACAAGAGAGACAAGGACTCCTAGAGCAGACCCAGCATCAGGTTACAAAGATAATCTGGGGACTGGAGCATCTGTCTTATAAGGAAAGGCTGAGAGAGTTGGGCCTGTTCAGTCTCAAGAAGAGACGACTGAGAGGGAACCTCATCCATGTATAGAAGTATCTGAGGGAGGGGCCCTCAAGAGGACGGAACCAGGGTCTTCTTGGTGGTGCCAAGCAATAAGACAAGAGGAAACAGGCAGAAACCAATGCATAGGAAGTTCCACCTGAATATGAGGAAGAACTTCTTTACTGTGGGGGTGACTATGCACTGCAACAGGTTTTGGAATTTCCATCACTGGAGATATTCAAGAACAATCTAGATACAATCTTGTGCAATGTGCTTTAGGATGACCCTGCTTGACCAGGAAGGTTGGACCAAATGACCCACTGTGGTTCCTTCCAACCTAACCCCTTCTATGACTCTACATCCAGGTTGAGCAGGGAGGTGCTGTGGGGCACAGACTTGACTTTCTAGCTAAGTCTCAGCACTCAGTGTGAGATGACACAGCTGCTGCCTAGCCAAATCTGTGGATCAGGTTCCTCTCTGCTGTGCAGTGCATGACACCATGTAAGCTCTGTCCCCTTCCCACATAAGCTACACCTATGGGGTCTTGTTGAAGATAAGACTTTCTCTCTTGAGCCACATTCCAGGTTCCCTCAAGGTCCACAACAAGAAAGAGTTTAGTTGCTTATATTCTGCCTAAGTAGTCACCAGGCAGTTCTGCACATTATCTCATTTAGTCAAGTTTTCCAATGCTAACCAAGCACCTTTGATCAGGAAAGCCCCCCGAAGTCTCGTCACAAATGCACACACGCACAGGAACAAGTACAACCTTTCTTGCACGCTAAAAGTTACAGCTTACTATAGAAGAGCCTGCTTGACAAAGGAAAGTCAACACCTACTATGACATTGAAAAAATTAAGATGGGTAACAGCCAATGAAGGGATTAAACTTCCTTCATAAGCTGTTCCACCTTTTCCAAGCACCAGGAAGAATGGACAGCAGGACTGGTGCTGCAGCGGACTCAGTGAGTAGAAAGCTTGCCTTTACACATGTTCATCCAAAAGTAATGCTAGTTACTAAGCCTCTGTGGTCTCAGCAAAAGGGACACTGCATTCTTACATACAATATTATTTTAAAATGCAACAACTTTATTTTAAAGTCGAGCTTGTTTAAATTTGTCATGAAAAATGTTTCAAGTTTAAAATCACAATACACTTCTCTAAATGCAAATATGTATTTTAAACTGACTTGTGGTTGAAACCCCAAGAAACAATGCATGGTTTTTGAGAAGCTTTCCAGAAAGGATCACTTTGAATAACCATTGAAAAGGTTATTTTTATATGATTAGTAAGGAATTGAAAAAAAATCAGGAAGGACATAAAGAAAGAAAGAATTGACCTAATCCTATTAAAAGCAGGGATGTTGCAGTGTACACAGCAGAAAGATTTCCAGACACCCATTCACTTGGGCTTTTGGATATGCCTTGCCTCTTGTGATCTGATTATAAAAACCACCAAAAGATAAATACAAATTATTCCTAAATACCAGTGATGGACTCCACACTCTGTATTTAACATGGCAAAAATATTTTCTCATGTCCCTAGAACAGAATAGGACTCACAGGGAGAATCACCAAAAGCGATGTCTCTCTACTACTCGCCCATTTCAGCTTCTTACAACCCCCTTTTGAAAGCATCAGGGTGAAGAAGAGATTAGCCTGACATTTTCCTATAGTAGTTCAATGTCTACTGTGGAGAAATATGCTTTTTTCTCATGCTTCTTTCCCAACCTCCCAGCTGACGGCCTATTGAGCTAGTTGGTTTCATGGTGCTAATTAATCTTCTCCCATTTCAATCATAGATATATCACTGCAGAACAGCTAAAAACCAGGAAATGCTTTTTCTGTTATCTCTTTTCCATTTGAGCAATTGCTGCCATGGAACTGATGTGACACAAAGTGCAACAGATGGGACAATCCCTATTATGTTGTGGTGTCATCTATAGAAAATGAGCAAGCCAATGTCCTGGGGAAGGAATCCAGTGAGTTGGAATCACCAAAATGGTAAAGTGGATTCTCACACCAAACCTAATAATTAAGACTTTTGACTGCCTTTTGTACAGGCTGTCTATATTCTGTCTGTCCTTCCTACCAAAATATCCCACCCCACAGGCAAAATCACTCTATTAGTTTTTTTGTAGCAGTGGAAAAAAGGGTAGAGAAGACACAGACCTCAGAAAACGAACCATCAACAAATAAAGACTGTATGCATCAGTCCTACACCCCTCTAATAGGTATCTACCATGTCTGCAAGCAACAGGTAATAAACTGGTATAAGTCAGCAGAAACCCAATTTCTCAGCAGATACTAAGAATTTCCTCTTCAGCAGCGCTGAGCATCTGCAATTCCTGCAGAAAGCATTGGTTGCTGCAGGCATTCAGTGTTTGCCATGCTCAGAAGTCAGGTTCCCTCCTTTCAAGTGGTTTGGTTTGTATGGGTTTTTTTTCATTATGCTTAATAATAACGCTGAGATAAATAGCTCAATGGGGTAAAATATGGCACCCATCAACAATTCATATAAAAGAGTTATATCTAAATAAAGAAGGCAAGTATTTGGAAAGAGACTGTAGCAATATGAAGATGTATTTCTTCCAAATACATAGCATAACAATGGAAACAAAGCGCACCCAATATTTTATTTCAGCTTAGATGAAAAACCTCATATAAAGCACTGTTGATTGTATTTCCTATTCTGCTCATTATATTCACCATTCCAGAGAGTTATTGTTTAAATTGCAAAAACTCTGGAACACTTGAATATGTCTTACACCAAAATAAGCTGGCATCATAAATCTTACAGGCACATGCAACACCTGAAAAAGTCCTTCTTCCCACTTAACAAGCTGTACTTCTTTTTTTCTCTCTCCTTCCTAAAAAGCATAGAGATTTCCAAAACAACAGCAATGATGTATGGGAAGATATAACTTCAGATATAACGCTCTGGACACTGTTACGCTACAAAGGTATGTCCTAATTTTTCTACACTTCTAGACTCATGAGCTAATCTGTAGCATCTGGGAAATACTACTGTAAATACTGCATCTAAAAATCTATCCTTCTAGGAAATGAAAAGATCCCAATTGCCATGTATAGCAATTTACCCGAGCAGGTTACTAGTGCTTTTGAAATATTCTTATGATTTCCATTGCCAGTGAAATAGCTCTGTTTCCATCTTGACTTTGGAAAACTGCCCAAGTGGCATTGGAAAAGGCTGCCCAGGGAAGTGGTGGAATCACTGCCAGCACTATCTCTGGAAGTGTTCAAAAGGTGTGTGAATGTGGCATTTGGGGACATGGCCTAGTGGTGAACATGGTGGTGCTAAGATAATGGTGATCTTGATGATCTTAGAGGTCTTTTCCAACCTTAAAGATTCTATGATTCTATGACTCTGGGCAAAATCCAGTATTTTAGTTTCCAGAGTAGCCAACTTCACTTTTTTCCCCACTTAAGTACTGAATTCATACAAAAGTTCAAAATCAATAATAAAACATCAAGGTAGTGTAACAAGCTAAAACCAATATCAAACTTTAAAGAACAGTAGGTAAGCTAGAGAGAAACAGAAATAAAAGACTCTCCTTACTTGTCCAATACTCAGAAGAGGGAGAAAAGCCTTCAATCTTTCCCCTCAGACAGACCCTGAGAGTTCCTAAAGCTATATACTCTTGTTAAAGAGTAACAACACTTAGAAACAGAAAATTACAAAGAAGCCATTAGCTGAGAACAGACCAAGCACAAATAGCACAAAAAGTACACTAAGCATTTCAGTATGTAATGACAAAATATAAAGAACATTTAAATCTCTACAAGCAGAATCCTGGCACAGAACAGGTATTTCTTTAATGCCTTTCCTTATTTTACAAGAATCAGAAAATGGGTTCACTATTGCTGATTTAAGAGAACAGGTTACATGAGGGAACAATTATGCAAATTGGATTTAACACATGTGCAGGAGCAGGAGGATACAAGCAATTCTCAAAAGAGGGGCCTTTTCCCCGTGATTAATTTTTATAAGATTGCAAAACCAAATCCTCTGCAGCATATGCACCCCAAAGCACTACTTACTTGTCACATTTTGTTTTAGGCTGTCATTGCTATGGTTCATGTGTCTCTCACACTAACAAGATGACGGAAATTGAGGACGGGTATGATAAGAATAATACGGTTCTTCCCAACTGTGCCTTCTGTCGTTTGGCTATTCTCTGTAGCCTAATTCATATTCTGATCAGAGAAGTGGTAGCTGAAAATCAGGGGTTTTTTATTAACACATGTATTTCAAAAGGTGCTCCCGTTCACGCATACACACATACACAGATTGTTCTCCCCAGCCCTCATTTCCCAGGGACACTCCACAGCTGAGCTGCAATGTCTAATCACACTGCAGAAGATGACTGTAGGGGTTTAGGCATGATTTTAAAGATCACTTTATCAAAAGCTCTTTGAAAGGTACATCTTTTGCATGTAAAACATTGGCACAAATGTTAAAAGAGCTAACAAGTAAACCATGTATGACAAACCCTATCTTTTTATCCAACACTGGAAAAAAGAATTAGAGATTGTTTCCTATCGGGTTTGACATCTCTTTTGTTTGCTTGTTTTTCCCCTCTGTATTTCTGTGGTTGTGTGTGCATACCAACACATACCTGTACCTTTGAAGACACATACTTGCATAGTGTGTGCTTAGGTAAGTCTTAAACAGAAGTTTATTCTTACATCAAATGCGTAACATATACTCACAAAGATGTATTAAACCCTGCTAAAGGCATGCGGATATTCAGACTGTGATAATTAGCTAGGACTGCCAGCCAGAAACCAGGGTCCCAGTAGGCAGATGGAGCACAGAACAGTAACTCCTGTCCTGAAGAACTTTCCACACTAGGGTAGTTTGGAGAAGACATGCAGAGGCAGGAGGCACAAGAGAACTACAACTGTAAAGAGCATGGAAAACAGAAATATTGAGTAGGGAAAATTGAGTCAGTTCTCAGGTCAAGGCTAAAGCCTAAAGTCAAAATTGTTGTTGTGCTATCCTCCTAATCAGAATTCTGTTATTCACAGTGTAATTAAACCAATATTGAAAAAATATTAGCAAGTGTGTAAGAGTTACACCATCTTACCAGCTACATACTTTTGTAGACAATATGACTGAAAGCTCTGAACATCTGTGGATTCCTGTCAAAACCACCAGCAGCTGGTTCTAGCTTCACATAACCAATATGAAATCTATTGTTATTTTAGATTTCCAGGTTTACTCCTTCACCTAATACTAATTTAATGTGGGTTTCAGCATATTTATCACTGCTTGAAATTGCTCCATGGCTTATTTAAGCACTATGTATCACCATTACACTTCATCATTTGGGATGCAACAAAGATTGGTTGATATATTCGGCAACGGAATTACTCATTTTGGAGCTATTTGTTTTGAAGAGCCTCAACCAGTCAAATTGCAAATATATGAGGCTTAGAGATCAGAGCAAACCACAGTAACACATGCTTTTTGAAGCTTATTGCAGTTTTTGCTAAGTAATCATTTAGATAGTATCAGGTGTACTTTGACTGGGTTGCATTGGCTTTTGCCTACAAAAAAAAAAGACATCAGCAGTAAAATGATTCTACTGACAGGAACTGTACAGTGCAGCAGCATTCATAGCTGGAAATTCATCTACCTCATGTTGAAGTGAGCTCAAAATGCAGTCAAGGCTACAGTAGCTTCTTTTTCTTTAAAAAACAAATTGGAAGGAAGTCTCTAGTGGTCTGCTCTCAATTGCTGGGAATGTCCTTCACTCATATTGATGACACACCTGGGTATACCACATTCTCTCCGTATTCACCCCTCAACCTTTATACTGCCTCCAAAAACAAAAGTGCTGTCTCTTCAATTGTGCTGAGGGCATGAAGCAACACTGAGAAGTGGATCAGGGCACTGATATGGCTTTTAGGAACCGCAGAGGAAAAAGGGTTCCCTGAGTCACCTCACAGTGTAGCCACAAAAGCAGCTTCTGTGGTACCTCGAACACCAAAGTTAAACAATATATGGGAACATGGATACATGGGAAAGAAAAAAAATTATGCTTCTCATCCTGATACTGTGAGAACCAAGGCTATGGGAACAACTGGTAGAGAGCAGTCACAAAACCACAAAAATCCTTCAAACAAAGAAAAGTTTCAACTGCTGCCTCTGGACCTGCAGTCAAAAGAGAGGACATCTTGCAGGTGGACACACTGGTATTTCACATTGCTAGCTTTCAAAAACCTCCATGGCATTTGCTTGGTTTGTTAGTAAAGCCCTGGACCTCCCACATAACGGAAAATTTGAGGAAATACATAATTACATCTAGGTTTTAGAATTACTTGCCTTGTCATAAAAATTCTTCTGCTGACTAAAGTGTGTGTTAGCATAGACAACTGAAAGTAAGGATGAAATATTTTTGCTCTTTGTACATATATTTACATATACACATATACTCCACCCACTCTAAAATTCCAACTGAGACAGTAGGCACAGAGCAGAAACAAAGCAGAAAACGAAGCAGAAAGCTCCTAACATCCAGAAAGAACAGCTCAAACCAGTTATTTTGCTTAAAGTCACCACCACCTAGACCAAATCTACTATTGGGATAAGTTAACAGAGGTGAACAAGAGAGTTTTCAAATATCCTAAGACTGTAAAAACAACATAGAAATACTTTCTCTATTTTCAAGGAACATAGGTGAAAGAGAGGAAGACTGCAGCATTTGCTAACAAACATCATAGGCTTCTCTGTACATCTGACTATTACCAAGGTGGCTGCTAAATGTATGCCATGGATTTACCCTTTGGTACTCCAGCAGACAACAGATAGAGATAGTACACAAGATAAATATCACTAACTAATCTAAGCACAAAGGGCTATTGACATTTTTTTATTTATTCATTTTATTTACTTAGAAAAGTACAAGCAGAAAGGAATTAAACTATTGCTGATTTGTTCAGATTCAATGGGAGGCTATCAGTGAAATTAGATTGTAGTGGGTAGGTGGAGGGATGGAAACAGGGTATGCAAGAAAACCTGCATCACTGGTATTAGCTCAAAGGGCAGCAGCTAGTTTGTTGGAAACTGCATCCCTTCTCAGTAGTTGTTTTTACTGAGAGTAATATGCTCTCAGGAACATGGTGTGACTCATGGGGTGGTCCTGTGCAGGGCCAGGAGTTGGACTTTGATGATTCATGTAGGTCCCTTTCAGCTCAGGATATTCTGTGAGTCTGTGAATATCATCTCAGTGCAGCCCTGCTCAAGGGTCTGGGTTCTGACACACTAAATGTTTCGCAAATCCAGAACCAAAATTTGAAGTCCCCCACTCTCATCTCAAAACTGATGATAATACTTTAAAGTACAAAATTGCTTTGATGGTTTGTGGTCATAATTTTTGTGGTCACTCATACTTTTTGATCATTCAAAAGGAGATCAATAGTAGACGTGTACAGTACAAAACTCGGGAAGATTTTCTGATTATCTAGAAAAAGACTTCTGCATCAGTCCCAACAGGGTTTTTTTCCTCAAATCTACTCTCCTTTTCTGTGTCTTTCCCCCCTTTTCACCCCACCCCCCGCAACTTGCTTAAATTTAACTTTAAACCAGAATTTTTCATATTGCCCCAATGCCCGAAGTACAGCACTTTTCTACCTTCCTCTCACTTGGTCTTATATCAGTGGTTTGTTCTTTCTTGTATTTAGTCTCGTGTCTGTCCATCCCGTCTCCACATTCCGAACCCCTATTTTCTTCTTTCCTTACTGTGTTTTCAGCCAATTTTCTTTAGTTGAGAATGGGAACTTAAGGCCTGTTTACTCTCTAGATGTTTGCTTGTTGACTTTCTTTACCCAAGTGTTGATCAATAAAACTGGCTTAGAACAAAGATGTTGCAACCAGTTTGTGGTTTTGTCAGATTAAACTCTTCTTGCTTATAACAGTCATTTTGAAAGTTTCCACTGCTTCAGCCCTGCAAGGTGCTGATCACTCTCAGCTGGATCCCAGAAAGTATGGAGATCTCTGACCTGAAACTATTTAGGCATTTAGGTTATATTTGATGGAGCACAGGAACTATCCCATTGATTTAAATAGGACTACTTGCAAGTTTAAAGCTCAGCATGTGCTTCAGTACTTTGCCTGACTGGGGCCAGAGGGCTCAGGTTCCCAGAGCTTCAATACCAGCACTACCTACAAATGACACAAGATAGAACATCCTGATGAGAAGATGATCAAGTGATTTTTAATCCAATTGTGCAGCTTTGCAGCATCTCTACAATGAAGAAGGTGTTTTTGCTTGCTTTCCATGCATATCCAACACTAAAAAGAGAGTTTCATGATGTGCTGTAGAGCATAAAAAACCTGAGATGATATACATCACTGTAAGGTTTTATTGACATTCATTTAAGATGATCTACGTAAGTCACTCTTAGAATTTCAACCTTCACAAAGTCATACGAATAAAATGTTTATGCTACACCATCATCTATCTACTCTCTGTTGTACCTCCACATGCATACACACACATTATATATCTTCAATTACGGTAAAACTAATTAGACAATAAATCACAGTTCAGGCTATACCTCGTTTGTTCAGATATCCAAGTTAAATTTACATACTAATGGTTGTGTATTTGCCTTTAATAGATGCACTATTAGAAAGTAAACATAACAAATGAATAACCATTTTAGCATTGAGTTACCTAATCTTGATGAAAAATATCTGAAAATGTAGCAACCAGTGAATCTATTTACTTTTTATTGGGAAATAAAGCTAATCACAGTATAAGGAGATAAATATAAATTATATGGAGTAGCATACTAATGATGGATCAGACAGACCCACCCTGTGCAGTGAACGTAATAAGATCAAACTAGTTGAAATGGATGGCATAGACATCAGATGCTCTCCTTCTCAAGCATGGAATAAAGGATATACACTAAGATGATTTAATTTGCGAAAGTTTCCCCTTGGATCTGACAGTCCATTTTATTTTCAGCATCTTCTAAAATTTCAGGACAAGCTCTATGTCTCCCAGCAACAATTAGGCATGTGCACAGGAAAGATGCACAGGGATGATGACTGTCTCAGAGAACTGAAAAGTGCACAGTAAGGTAGAAAAGTTGGACTGTCTAATGGTGTGAATAAGAGGGCTCACATATACAGCAAATTGTGCAAACTGGGCTACTGGATAAATCCTTTGTCATTAGAATAGGACTTTAATTCCTACAGCACACTGAGCAAGGAGCAAGGAATGCCCAGCCTTTGCTATCATGCACAGGAGAAAGAGGAGCCCACTTTGACTTACTTTCCACTATAATGAATTGCTGCTTTCCACACAACTACATCTTTCTGATGTCTGATTTTTCTCATCTCTGCTAACCTCGACTGTTCACTTTTCAAAGCAGAGAGACTCTCCTAGATTAGGGCCACATACACCATTCTGGCTGCAGCTGCGCAGAAGGTGAGCAGTGTCAATTCAAGTTGTTTGTAAATTTTCCTCACTCCACTGCCAAAAATTACTAGCCCCTCAGGTCTCCCAGCAGAGCTGCTCCAGAAGCTTTAGTTATTCTGACACCATTAGAATGATCCTGGTTAGAAAGTCTATTATTTTGAGTATGAAGGAACTGAGTTTGGAGAGACAAAATGTGCCAGCAGATATAAGGAAGGAGCATCCCCTGAAGATAATGAAGGGTGGAGAGGGGGTAGAAAGCAGGTGGTGCTAAGCTCACTGCAGATATTGCACAAATGAGGAAAAGAAGACGACACTGACTCCCATAATCTTACAGGGGGAGTCTGTAGTTTTGCTAGGAATCTGATCAAGACTCCCTCCGTACCACTGCCTCCCTCACAACAGCCATAAACATGACTCTGCTTGACCTCAGGCCAGACCACGAGGCTCATCTGCAATAGAAATAAGTAACTTTAAAACAACAGCAGCCACAGACACCAGCATCAAATGGAAGTGACTTTGTGAGGAGAGAACACAATTTTCATGATGTGCTGCTTGCTTACTATGGCAGCAAAATGATGGAGGTTCCAGGAACCATCCTGCCACCAGAGACCGTCCATCTTAATCAACACCTCTGGGCACTCCACACTCCATCTGAACTATGGGTGCCTCCCTTCTCTAAATAGCATTTCATTTCTGTACTTTTTCTTGGGAGTTGTCAGCCCACGGACACATCTATTTTTTGTAAGAATGCTGGCTCAGGATGAACCGGAAAGTGATTACATGGAACAATGCTCAGAGCCCTGACAAACACGGATGTAGCACAGTGTACTTAGATTGGAACCAAGCCATTTTTTTTATTACATTATGCCTTGCAGGTTCTTAGTCCTTCCTGTCCTGTCCATCCTCACCCTTTCATTTCACAGCCTGAGCAGAAGCCCTACACAAGTGATTGAAGGCAAGTTACCAGCCTCTGATCCCCCACACTGCTGTGACTTGTGTCAAATTACAGCTAGAGCAATTTGCTAATCCAAATCCATGCAATAATCTGATCTGTGGGGAGAAGCCCTCTAACACCACTGTGCTGAGTGGCCACATTGGTACAAGCACCGTCAGCTTTTCCCAGCAGCTTTTTGACCTACTGAAGTCTGCATACATATACTGAGCAACTGATGACACAGGGAAAAGTCTGACACATTCAGGCTGTTAAAGGACACAAAATATGTACTTTTAAGTCCCAAGAAAATACTCCAATTAAATTCAGTTTTTGAGCGAGTATATTTAGCCCAGCTAAAGGTTACTGCTATGCAGTGTGGACTTCATGTATTTGAAGAATGTTTTAGTGAACAGAAAAAAAAGTATTTATGTTGGTGGATCATATTCATATTATAAGAAAGGGTGGAGACAGTACCCAAAGGTTGAGGGGTCTATCTTCATTAAGCACATAAAGGATGGACATTTATCCAGACCTTCTGAGGCTACAGGATTAAATTTGTGTCATGAAAGGCTCTCAAAGCACCTGGTCTGTCTTCGTTCAGCTTAGTGAGGCTGAAAAGTACTGCATGGCTTTGCATGCAGAAAATCTGACACTTTTCAAATATCCATTGAGATTTCTTACAACATCAACGCTGGCAGACAGGCTAAAGGTTTTCTTTCAAATATGATATGAATAAACCATGTGATTAATTAATTATGACTCTTTAGAAAGTAGACGGGTACAGAAGATCTGCCAACTTGGTTTTACAGGATACCTGAAAAATAACATAGAGCAGAAGAAAAAACTTGAGATCTTACAGTAGCACCACAGAGTATTTAATTGTATTTTCATTCGAAGGGTCATTAACCCTTTAAAAACAATGCCAGTATGTACCAGAAGTATGTACAGTATTGAGCTTGAAAAAGCTCAGAGTAAGATACCAGACGAAAGCCAGACACAGACTTCCTTTCAAACAAAAACCCAAGCTTGCCTCTAGTTTCTTATATTCAGATATAGCATTGAAAAATGCATGCTAAGAATTGCAGAGAATTACTCTACCAAAACTGAAAATGAAACATCCAAGTCAAGTGTGTGCATGTATGTATTAAAAGGGAAGGGGGGGGAAATAATAAAAATAAAAGAAAAAATAATTTTTTTAAAAAATAAAAAGTCCATAAGAAGTTGTCGATACCAGAGCAAAAATCTGTTTCTAAAACACTGGTCATATCCTTTTCTTTAGAAGAGAGAAGGAAAATATTGAAAATAATTCATTTTTCCATCTCTGTTGCTCCACTCACATACCCCTCATTCTCCCAGTCTGTACACTTTTCACTGTCCTATTTCTTGGGATACAACAGCTGGCAACACACTAATGTGATAAAGCAGTAGGTAATGGCCTGGCAATATTACTCTAGTCTTTCCCTTTGGTTCAAGTTCTAGCACACTGGCAGCTGACAATTTCTCTTCCTTGAAGTCCCCCACCTATTGCATCATACTTCCTGGTTCATGTTATTACTTTAAAATGTGTTTCAGCCAACAAGCCTCAACTTCATGAGTCCCTACAACATCAGTTCTGGGTTGTGGAACTTTTCTCCTTTTTCCAAGCTGAGCCAATAGCAGCTGAAACCAACACTGTTCAGCAACAAGAAATGCTCAAAGACCCACAAAGACCTTGTCACCACTCTTCTATCAATGACATAGATACCCAGAAAAACTATACAAACCCACCTGCTCCTGGTGACTCCTGCTCAGCTAACGCTACCAAACAGCATCAATTAAAAAAAAAATTGCCTTTTAGCTTCCTAGAAAACATGTCCTTTCCTCTGAGCCTATCCACAGTAAGCTGTGCCTCTGGCATCTTCAGATTGACTCACTACACCTGACTTATCTGAAGCTGAACACGAAGATTATATGCAACTTAGAGAAATCAGACATGCAAGCCCCTCTAAGAGATCAGACTGCAATCTATAAATCAAGCCACAACCTCAGGAGCAAAGCCAGTGAGAAAGACAGGACCTGAAAAGGAGATTTGAACATTCCTTATCGAAAAGAACAAACATTCTTTAAGAGGTTAAGGAAACCTACAAGCAGATCTATGTTTAGGAACAGTGGCAAAAAACTGTCTTCTTTCTGTAAGTGATAATAAACTACAAGCTGAATACCCTAATGCCAGCTATCACCAAAGAAAATAAAAAAACCCCAACCAAAACCAACCAATCAAAAAAAATTCCCAAACTCTTACCCAAACCAAAAAACTGCAACCAAAAAACCGAAACCCACCCACCAAACCTATCTCAAACACTATTTTGACTATACCAGAGAAGATGTGTGGGAATTGCCATGAATTAAAAAAAAGGATGCTGCTACTGATTCAATGTAGACTAGTCAAACATCACCTAAGTGCTACACTGTTGATTTCCCCTTTTATATTTTCAGTTCTTAAAAGAACATAATCAAGCTGTTTACAAAGAAAGCAAGTAAAATGCTAAAAGGCAGCAGCAAAAAGTATTTTGCTGCTTTAGCACTTCAGACTTCACCAAGCATCTACAAAGCTACATCAGCTCAACTCTCCCAAAGACCAGCTGATGACACCTGACTTGAACCTTCCCATGCTGATGCTGAAGAGTATTATGAAAGTAGCAATTTCACTCAATACAGTTATGCCTGATTGCTTTGTAAGTACAGAAAAGTAAGATGAAGTTGTTAACTACAAAATCACCTCAGTAGAGGAGTTACAAAACAAATACAAGCTCAGCCTGCACTCTCCCCACCAGTCACCTGGGGAAAAGAGCTGACATCTTGAAAGTGGCGAGACACGTTCACAAAGCATTTTGCCAAAGTTTAACATTGCAAACTCATAATGTCTTCAATGAATGTAGAGTGAAAACAATGGGAAAAAACTGGGAATGTGTTATGATCTTTGAATGCTCTTCATCAGACACATATTTATAATGAAACAGAATTCTTGAGACACAATTCAAGAACATAACCAAATCAGACATAGGTCTTAATCAATCCCTATTCTGGATATATTTAGAAGTTAAATATGTGCTTAAGCATTACTCATACCAGGGATGTTCACTGGGTATCAGCAGGAACTTACAATATTATCTGGTTGAAATAATGTTATCATCAAAAGCTGGATTTTATTGCAGTGTATCAGAGAATCGTGATAGCTGTAAAGCTGTTGCTTTAAAACCTAATCAGTTAATGGCACAGAATTTCAATTACGTGATATTCTCTAGGGATAAACATACTTCTAACTGACAGTAAATTATTATCATATATTTGTTATTTTACCTGGAACTTTATTTTTTGCCAAATGTGAGGCCCAATAAATTGTTTCAAGAAGCGTTCATCTTCACTCCAGAACAGTCGGATGTCAGGGATATCATACAGGATCATGGCCAGCCTCTCCAAACCCAAGCCAAATGCCCAGCCAATTTTATCCTGAGCACCAGCTGCAATACACAAACAAACAAGATAAAAATTCAAGGGCTTAAGTTCACAACATGGAAAATTACTGATAAAATGTTTGCCTAAGAGGAAAAAAAAAAAAAGGGGGAAGTGACAAGACAGAAAATCCTACAGCTGTCAAATGAAAGATCTAAAGGCTACAGGACAGATTCTACTTCCATCAAAAACTGCAGCAAGATTGAGCACATCACTATGTCCAGGAACCAAAAGTTGTAATAAGCAAAGCCACAGCCATGGCGGTTTGTATCCAAAGTCTCAGCCAGGCTTGAGAAATGCTACATAATGCTATACACCACTTCCGTTTACTATCATTGGAGCTGAGCATTTCCACACTTGACTGAGTTGTGTTTAAAAAGAGACACATGAATTCCCTGTTCAGAATATTTTCCTTGGTCTCACAGACCAAGTCAAGCCTATGCAGCACTAACATCATTACCAGCATTTCAAAGGATCATAATTGCCTCTTTTGAGGCTTCTGGGAGAAACAGAGCAACGGGATGTGAGGCACTGTCGCATTAGCATTACACCTCCAACCAGGGAACTTCTGAGCTGCTGCTCCTGGGAAAAGCCACTGCTCTCACATACACAATTCTCTTTTATGCAGCACCAAATATGAAAAGATGAGCATATTTAATAAAGAAGAACTGCACAGATATTAATGATGCAACATTTCTTTCAGGAAAGTAAATATTCATACCTTCCTTCATTTACAGTGCAGGAGCACTGAGTCATTAAACAGGGATTTTTTCAACACCAGGAACTAACTCTATGTTTAGCCATCATCCTACTGATTTTGAAATAAGCTGGGAGCCCAGAAGCCCTGGCAAAGGCTCAGAGCTTTTAAAAACTTAAACAAATGCCTAAATAAATACACTTATGCTGAAAGGATGTGTGCATGTGTGACAGAACTGACTCATCACCATCAGCACTGGCAGTGTGCTCCCGAGTCATCTTGCAGCTGTGCATCTAGACCAGGGCTACACCAGTCCCTCCCTGGCCAGTATTAATTTAAGTTAATTTTTCTGAAACCTTGAGCTTGGCAGCTTCCCCACCATCATGGAGGATGCTGGAAGCAGAAGTCTCCTTTCTGACCCTTGTCTCTGCTATCAGAAAGGAGACAGCTCCTGTTATTTGGGCACGGCTGACATCCTTATGTATGCTGTCATGTTCAATGTTGAGACTAAAACAAGCCCAAGTCCTGTTTAAACAGAGGCAGGCATAACGAGCTTGGGAAAAGAGACACACTCATCACTTCAATTCTATTAATTCACTTGAACCTGCCTATTTTTCTGGAAAAACAGGTCCTCAGCAGAACCTCTCTGAGTCTCACCTGCAGCCTCAGCAGTATTGCAATGCCACAGGAATTTAGTTAACTTTTTAAGAGTACTTCACAGAGGAGTCTAGGTATTTTGCCTTGTCCCTTCTTGTGTGCTCATAAAGCAAGATTTTGCACTTTCTGACCTTTGAAAGCAGACAGTTTGTCAACTGAATTGTGGAAGTCCTAAGAAACAGAGGACCAGGTGTGAACCGAAAAGGTACCTCGTGGCAGAGCTGCTCCAAACAATATGCTTATATCAAGCAATAGACTTTGAGCTATTACATGAAGAACTGCAAAGCTTGCTACAGTTGATTGAGTTGTTTTTAGAGAAGAAATAGTGACGCCACAGAATGTATTGAAATTTGTGTTTGGGCAGGATTTTGAGTTTTGATTTTAAGCGTAAACCATAAACTGTTTCTTTTCCATGCTGAAAGTACTATTTCTCTCCATATACCCATATATTACAGTAATTACATTTTTATGGCTATGTAAAAAGGGAAGATAATTCATTGCAATCTTGTTGCGTCCCCAAATTTCCAGCTTGCCTTTCCTAGATCATCGGCTCCTGCCTCAGTGACAAAACTATTCATTTCAGAAGTGCCAGACTTTCACATAATATGGGTATTTCTGTAGGCTGATTAACACAATCCATCCCCTTCTCCAGAGGTAAAGTAGAGCACCTGTAGCAATATCCATGAGGGTTCTGAATGGTCACTGCTTAATTTCAACAGAAGCATTAAACCTGAAACCTAAAGATGCCAGACTAAGCATCAGTGTTAATTAATTCACTGATGCTCATTTAAGTATACATGATGGGGGTGATGCTCCTCCTTCCCCACATTACTGGTAATTACTGGTAATCATACTGTATTATTACTGGTAGATCAGACAGGGAAAAAAAAGAATGTGACAGAATATAAGCAGAACAATATTCTGATTAGCAGAGCTTTACACTTAAGACTTGTGCTTTTTTAATACTTTGATATAAGAATGGTTTTCACTGTAATGTTTTTTCCCCTCACAATATATACCTAATTGATTTGTTATGTACTTTAATTCTGCAATGCATGTTTTGATTTTATATTGGCAATTTCTTTTTTTTTTTTAAGAAGGACTGGCATACAACACAGGTCTTTGCACTTGTACCAGACAAAAAAATTCTATCTGCTAGCAGCTCTGAGCATTGTCATCTGAGCTATGAATAAACACCTAGTCACCAAACTTGTCTTTTGGATGATCCTTGTACAGTTATCAGCCCTCAGACCACAAAATTCTCAAGTGTCCACAGTGAAAGCTGTGTCAGTGAAGAATTCCCTCTACTCAGACAGAGGGAGGGAAAAAAAAGAAAAGGAAAATTCAGATTATTAAAATTCCTCCTCAAATCAGCATTAGCACATCTCCACTGCACTATGAATCTTCAGTTATTTTGCCTCTGACCTCTTCTCCAACTTGCTATTCATAAAGCTCCAAGTTAATGTAACATTGACTTAAAGCATCTGAAGAATGCTTAGAGGGCTCAACAAGACTAAAGCATGCTTGTAAACATATTCTTCACTGGAAACGACCAGGTGGTTTAGAAATTAAACATGTAGGTAATCATCCTGTTGAGTGAGAGAGCAACCCAAAGCTTTTCCCAGCACAAATACATGTTTAAATGCACTGAATTTTGGCAAGTATAATGCAAAGAAGTGAAGTGAATGTGAGTCAATATGATAGAAGGAATGAGCACAGAATAGCTTTAAATGTGGCAAAACCAGGCTGATGTTCTGATGAGACCTGGCCAAAGCAGCAGATTCCAGGAATCTGGTGGGGCAATCATAGAATGACTGCTTGAAATAACACAGTCAAACAGATAAAGCCCTCCTTACGTACGAGCTTTCCCCAGCTGGCCCTCAAAGGTTTGTACACTTCCAGGCTCCTACTGCCACACGTGAAAAATCTGACTACCCACCAGAAGAAAATGGCTGGAAGCTTTGCTTGTCAGGTAGCCAAAGATGGAACAAGAAAGAATGAATTGGTTTGAGAGGTTTCCCACAGTAGGGGCTGAGACAGACCAAATCTGACCTCAGAAGGGTTGCATCATCACAGCCATGTGTCACAGAGGAGCTCAAGAGTCCTCATCTTCCTTGGTAAGTCATATCTATTTGTCCTGGTCTTAAGCTTCGAGCCTAGGTGAATCAGTTTACATGTAGATGTAGACCAATTCAGCTGTTCTCCAAAAAGAAACGTTAAATGCAAGTTAAATTTGATCAGTCAGGATGGGAATATTCCTAATTATTCACTAAGGCATATATAATGACCTGCCAGAATCTATGGATTATATCACCCAGAATCCTCAGAAACACCCACAGACAGAAACACTTCTCAAGGAGTGTGAGGCAAGACATTCTGCCCTGTACGACAATTTTAAGACATATTTTGCAACGTAGTATTAGGAACAGGTTGACAAAGCCCTTTTGGTTTACATTCCAGTCACACTTATTTTAATATCTATACTGGCTTTTATTTAAGAGTCTTCGCTACTTCTGTAAAACTGCCAATAAAGAAATCTTTCTTTCAATAGAGCCTAAATTGGGTCTTCAAATTGTTATACTCAGCAGTTACTGCAAAGTGAAAGAAATTAAATTTTGATCTTGGATTGAGGCAAAGTCAGGAGCACACAACAGCCTGCATACAAGGTGTTCTTCATAAAATGCACAAAAATTATTATACCCAAAGTGTGAGTAGCTGAAATCTGGGATGAGTTCCAGAAGCAAAGACCTGAATTTGATCTCCTTCTTTCAGTCCAAACTATGACTGTTAATGGAGAAAATCCTCGAAACTAAAATGGTGGGAAGAGGGGTGAACAGATACTCAAGGACACACAGACTACACATCGTGTTTTACAAAACAAATCAGAGCTTTAAACTGCATAGAAAGTAAATTATAGATATAAGGAACATGTGACTTGACACAAAACATCAGAAATTCTGGCAACAAATACCTATGCCCACATTCGAGCTCTATGTGATTAATGGACAGCTTATGAACAAGGCTTTGAAAAACAGCTTCTGCAAAATAAATATTTACTTATTGCTAGAGACTAGGAATGTGCATTCTACATGAGTGCCACAGCAATGAGGCAAACCATGTTTACTCATTCTAAAAATAAGCCATTTTAAATTATTTTCTACTTCATAACTCCTGTATTGTTGGGGGTCAAAGGTTTTACATAAAAAAAAGTAATACTAAGGCATCAGTCTAATAGAGAGGAGCTTCTGAAAGTGCAAAGTCAGATGGCTGGGATGTTAAGCAACTGAGGCCAAAAAGCTTATCAGAGTTTCCTCTGATCTCTCCTCACTGAAAGCAAAATTCAAAACTGTCATATTGTTCTCTTGTAACTCTGTTAAATTGATGAATTCAGGCTCCTGTGCGCAATTCAGTTTAAATTACATCCTAAAATGAGGACTTGGCTTTCAGACTATGCATACTAAGAAAGCCACTCTTCAAGAACTCAAGTAAAGAAGTAAACATTCAATTATGCCCATTCTGTGGAAAGAGAACTTATCTTTCTAAATCTCCTATGTGGAATAATTTTCTAACAATAATCGTCACTTTGAGACTACAGCTATGTCTCCTGGGTCAGACTGATCTGTTCTGTTCTCTCCATTTGAAAACTAAGCAAAAGAATTTTAAAGGCTTTGAATAAGTTTTTAATAACTATGTTTATTTTTGTTCTATAACCAAAAGAGCTGCCTACATACTAAAGGAATAGCCTGTTTAAAAAATTTCTACCCAGGGAAGCCAACCACTGGATTCTACCTTCTTCCACTATATAATTAACATTCATTCTACCATTTTACCAGTATTTCACCAGGCCAAACAGCTGGGAGGAAAACATTTCTGATAGGGGAAATGGATGACCAGAGCAGAAGAGGACAGGAAAAATAGATCAGCAAGAAGAGGAAAGAGTGAACCAAAACAATAGCAAGGAAGAACTTCCCCTATTTTTTCCCACCTCAAAGTGATACTTTTAGTTTCCAATTCTTTTTATCTTTCTGCTTCTGAAGTTATGAATTTCTCAGTCCTCCTTCTTCGCTCCTTTCCATCTTTCTACCTTTGCCTGAGGCCAACTTGCCCATTCCCACAAGCCCTCCTAAATATTCAAACACAACAAAATCAGTGACAAAACCACCATTAAACAGAATCTTACTTAAACCCTTGGATATTTTTTCAGAGTTCATAACCATACACAGCAATACCATTTACCATTCAACCTTTCAAATTATGTAAGATAAAGTATCCACTTAACTCCCAAGAGCAATACAAAACATCAGTCATTAACTATAAACACTTCTATGGTATATGGTCTTCCTTTTCTCTGTACTTCAGTCTACATAGCTGTTACAATGGCTTGTTTAGTTTTCAAGGTCTTTTCCTTTATCCCTGTCTCAAGACTGGACAATCTCCACAGATGACAGTGCAATTTGCTGTCCTAATTTATGTCAGAGCAAAAAATTAATTGACTCCTTGGTCTATTAATTTAACCCTGGCTATGCCTGCAGGCTCCAGTGTTGCTCTTTTTGTTCTGTGTATGTAAAAGCAAACTCCAATTCCTCTCTTAATGTTTTGTTCATTCAGGCAAAGTTGGATTTTGAGGTTTTGAGTCTTTTAAAATCTTTTAATACTGTTAAATCTCCCTAGAAACTGGAACCATGTAGATTTGAAAAAAATAACAGCTATAAAGAAATACATGAGGGGCTGCTACTTGGCAGAAAGACCACATCCACTGTATAATTCGGGAATTCAATTATGAATCTCATTTTTTCAGGGGTATAAGTACAGCTGGACAAATTCACTTCATATATATTTATTGCCCCCAGATGCAACTTTCCTGGCAAAACTTCACCAAAGTTGACTGTTTAGTGTCTTACAAAACTATCTTTCCCTCCAGAACAACTGACAGAGCAAGGCTCAAGAATGCAAAGATCATCACAATGTGATACAGTCTTCAAGAGATTAAGACATCCTCGAACGATACAGAGGCAGCAGTTTATCTATCGTAGCACAGGATGCTCTTAGCATCTGTTTGATATTCCTCTTCAAGAATCAGAACAGCCAGAACACCTGTAAATATATCAAAAGGTTAAAAAACATGTTCAGTTGATAGCAGCATGCTCTCACAGTTAATCTGAAAGCCTGACACCGCACAATAAATTCAACTTCTACAGGCAGGGACTGACATTTTGTGTTTCTACAGCACCTACCATAAAGAAGCCTTGGGCTTATGACTGGAGTTCCTTGGCTCTACAATATATAAAAATAATAGACAGATAAAATTTATTATTTAACTCTTCTGCCACAAGCTCATTCTAGGGAAGAAAGTCATGAAAAGCCTTATGATCACGTAGGTATCACTTGCCTTATAACTGGGGTTGGGATAATAGTCCTTCCTTTCCTAGTATGGTTTAGGTAAGACACATAATAAATGTAAAGCATTGAATTTCAAAATCTCTCTGTCAATAGCTCTTCAGCATTCTGATGGTAAAGCTATAAGAAGATTTCAAAGTGAAGTGCAGCATATACACGCTATGAACTCCAACAGAATCCCACTACAGTGTTTTGTAACAGTTCTGACAAGGTCCCAGGTACATACAATTTATTTATTTTTTAAAAATCACAACCTAAATGTATTCTCATATAGCATGGGCTGGAAAAATTTTTTCATAAGCATTACCCTCAATTTTCCTTTCTTCTTACTAGAGGAACTACTCCATCAGCCCTGTGCTACAATAACTCAAAGGACATTTCTTACTTTTGCTCAGGAAGGGCTCTTCAAAGCATGACTGTCTTTACAACCCATGCCTACGTATTGATCTCCCATCTGAAAAAATTAAACCATTGCACATTCCTGGACAAAATCTTTTCCACCACTAGGTCTTATGCTATTAAAGACATGGATAAGATTTAAATATATATTTATAGACACTACCAAACAGGATCTGCAGATAATGTCACAAAGCGACCCTCTCACATTTCTCTTATTGCTCCTAAATATAGTGTTTCCAGTTGGCATTTGTCTACCTGGACACCAGCAAATACCTTTACCTGCATCTATAGCACAGCTACAGATACTCAACTACAAAAATGTAGTCTGCTGGTGCATTTTGTACACAAGGCATGCATAAAACGGGAATTATATAGCTGTAGCACTAACAGACACCTCAAGACACTCAGTTCTGTGCCTCAGGAAAAGACATAGTGAGCCATGACCTGCTCTTTTGTCTGGGCCTAAAATCTCCTCCATTTCCACTCTCACGCTCACGTTCCGAGGAACACTAAGATGAGAAAAACCTGAACTTGCAAATCAGTTTCTTTAGCTTGTAGTGCACTGCTTGACTTCTGTGTGGCCACAACCCTTTGAACTGCATCACCAAGGAAAGAACTTGAGTTGTGCCTAATCCTACACCTCCTCAGTGGCACTGCTATATCTAGAGTTCTTCTGGGACAGGAACTGAGGGGTTTTACTCTAGGCAAAAGAGTTCTCACTCCTACTCCATTCATGTTTTGAAGTCAAACCTGCTCTTTTACAACTTGATGGCTATTAATGTATTCTTGAATTTGGGGAGGCTTCTGCAAGAAAATACTGAGAACCATAATTCTGGGAGATACTGTTGGCTACTTCACTGCTACACATTGTTAAGAATCTGGTCTAAAACAGATCCTTCAGTTCTACTGTAAACGTGGAGAAAATATCACAAATAATTATTCACTGTATAATAAGAAATGTACAGACAAACACTTACTTTTAGACATGTAAATCAGATTAGATGAATTTGACCCTATGCATCCATTTCAACTTCAAGTTTTATCATGAAACAAACATCACTGTATAATTACATGGAAGATAACAAAAATCTTTCATCTCAGAGCAATCACCTCATGCTAATCTCTTTAGAATTTCTTTCCCTGATTTCTTTTAATTAGTTTCCTCATTTCTAGCAATTTCTTTCATGATTTTGGAACTCATATGACACAAATACAATGGAAATTATCTTTTGAGTACTCTCGTCCTTATTTCCCTCCTGCTGCCTATAGCCACTTCTTAAAAAAATTTATATGTAATTTATTTCAAGTCATCTTATTCATCTCTAATACCACAGGACCATCATACCTAATACAGACAGGCCTCCATGCTCTTTTTACTTATGAGTAGGACATTTAAGTTAATAATTATTTTTCTGAAATACAACCATTCCTTAAGAAGTGACATAAACTGTATTACAATTTGGCATGAAGTGCTTGATTGAGTTTCACACAATGCAGTACTACCAGCTTCTACAATGTTGAGTTGGAAGAAATGTAATATTGTGAAGTCCCATCTAAACCACATAAGAAAAGCTTAGGAAAACACATAAGGAAAGGTTTTGCTTGAAGTCCTTGAAATAATTTGCTGAAGCACCTTAGCTGTACATTTTGCAGAAGCTTCTTGCTCACTCTTGCCATGCAGCTGACAAGGCATGTAAAAGATGATGGAAATAGATAATATAAATATAATGGCCAGTCTTTGCGAGCGAAGATTTGGGAAAGGTCATTAACCCTTCGAGCCTGCGCAGTGGATTTTTTAGGTGAGACACAGCGTGCGTTGAACTGAGCCCACCCTTTAATCCTGAGGTTCATCTGCCAAGGCCGAGCAAGCTTGGACAGTGGCAGTGAAGGTCTCAGAACGTAGGTTTGTTTAGAGTGACCTTCTCTTAGATGGATTGCCACACAGGGCTGACGAGCTCCATCTGCCCGGGGGGCCCGGAATCGAACCCGGGTCGCAGCGGTGAGAGTCCTGCACCCTAACCACTAGACAATAGATACACAAGCAATAAAATACACAAATGAAGCAGATTATGCTCTGCAGTTCTTTCTAGCAAAACAGCATGACTACAACAACCCTACAGCACAAGTCTTGCAGCAAGAAGTTGATTCTGCCGGTATGAAGAACATCTTCAGCACACCTACAGCAGCCGACCTCTCCCCTACACAGACCGTGCGTTCTATTACACTAGGTGTTACATTCAGTTACTGATACACTGAGGATGTCCAGCTGGTGATCTACACATATATACACATTAGTATCCCACAGACAATCTCTCCACGTATTGCTGGAGCTACAGCCTTAGAGTAGAAATAGACCACTAACAGCCAGAAATGAAGGGAACGTTCACTGCAAAAGGATGGGCTGCAGGATAGCCCTGTAACTACTCTCTACCTAGGTATGTATACTGTATATAGCAGTTCACACCACTACACAGAGACCAACAGCTTTATTTACCTTTGAAGGAGGACAGATTTTCCTTAGAAAAGATTCCAAGAAGGCAAAGACTGCCACATAAAGCACACAATCATCCACAGTTGCTTGAAAAAATCCCCATATTTCTCCCACTATGTTCATATAAATTCTCAATTGCATCTAATATTTTGTATATGCAATAGAGGTATATACAGACAGAATTACTCTAAAAAACTTGTAATTGTATTACACAGATGACTCATAAGAATGTGATGATATACAACAGAATACTTCCATTTTTCAGTTTTCAATTTAAAACAACCAGAAAATGGGCCACAAAAGTGAGCCTTAACACAGAAGTTGGCGTTTCAATGACACATTCAGACATTCTGAAATGCTAGAATTAAGATTGCCTGAGGAACACTAAGATGCTTTCGTCTTAGCAATATATTATGATGCTGTCTTCAATGAGACAAACAAGTATTAATCTTTCCACGAAACTTTGCTCTGTTCAGCACACAGAAGAGACAATGGTTAATGATCCCTGCTTGCATTCGTTGCATTGCTGAACATGTACCCCAAGTGCCTTTTGCACTGAGCAATATTCAAGCAGAGCTCTGAAGACACATTCTTTCTTTTACGAGCTTCCCAGTGAAGTATTCAGTTCCATAATATTTTAATGCTTGCAAAATATTAAAGACTTTTTTTCTTCTTGTTCTTCTGCATGTCTTTGTGATTTGGGGAAGTATTACTGCCTCCTGTATTGCAACTGGAACTTGGGCACAGAGACTTAAGATCAAAAGCATCTATTAATTTTGCTCCAAATCTGAAATACTTGGGGCCTGTTGTTGCTGAGCACCAAGCATGACATGGGGTTTAGTATGTTCAAAGAACAACTCCCTACTTCTACAGCCACAGCTGTGAGCACTCAACACTTCTGCAAATCAGATCCCATGTTCTCAAGTCAGGCACTGGGACAACAAAGAGCTCACAGTGAGTGGCCACATGCAAAAAGTTTGAGTTCAGAGATGCTGCTACACTCAACTTTTTTGGTCAGGAAGGAAGAGAAGGCAGAGCAGTATTCAAGTGCACAGACTGTTCTTGCCTGCTGTCATTAAAGGCAGCCATTTCCTGCTTTCCAACTACTGCCTTAGTGAGGCAGACACTTGTATGAGTGGAACCCTACACCTCACAGTTCAAATTCATCCACAGACGAATGATCATCCTGGAAACTGAATAGCATAGTGGTCCTTCACAGGAGAAGAAGTAAACTTAGCTATGTCCTAAACCTTCCTAGTGCTCCTCCATCCAACAGGGGTTTCTCCCAGGATGAAGGTTTCTCTTTCTGTCTTGCTAGGACACAGCACGAAGGTTTAAAGAGAGCGAGCCTCCTGTGTCCTGGGAAGGTGCTGAGGGATGCCTACAGCCCTGGACTGAACTGCAGAGAGCCTGACTCAGCCATGCCCACCTCATGGTGAGCACTGGACGAGTTCAGCTGACAGCAAACTCATGGTACCAGAGAGCCTGCACTAACTGCAAGTTTTTGGAGGAAGCCAGAGCTAAACAAACTCCTCTGGATGAAGGTGTCTGACCCCCTTCACTCAAGTAGTGCTCTATCACAGGCCCAACCTCTGAGAAAGGGAGTGCTATTTACTGAACACAGACACATCTTGTATGCCTTTTTCTTCCCCTCCCAAAACAACAGTCTCCTTCAATGAGCAGTCAAACCTGCAAATAAGATGGGCTAAAGATGTAATTAGACTTGACTAGAAGTTGACTCAAAACTAGAGCACTATATAATCTGATGCCCACTGAAGACAACAGGAAAAAAACCAAAATACACAGACCTCCGTAAAACATGGAAAAGTTCCTTCCTCACCAAAAATCACCTCGTTCCATGCACAGGGCAGAGGCACAGAAGACAGACCACTGCCCTGTTGGGGAAAGAGATATGTGCTCAAGTGTGTCTGTGTTTCCTCAACGGGAAAGATCCGACCCTCACTCAGTGAGTTTTGTATCTTCCTCATGGACTATATGAATGGAAATATTCTGATAAACATACAACCTAAATAAAGGATACTGCTTTGATTATATTGCATTTTAATTTAATGCTAAAATATTTAAATGAATTATCAGAGACTATTCATTTGCTTTTCTTTCTGGAGCAGTGAATATATTCAGAAAAATAATTTCTCTTGCTCAGTTGAAGAACTGCAATTTAAACACCCTATTAAAGAGATTCTCTTCTCAAAAAAAAGTTTTTATTTGTCTAACTAATATTCCTTTTTCATAGTTAGTAATGAATCTGTTGCTATGCACTGAACTTAATTTTGGAAAGGTAGAGCTGCTGACATCTAAAGAAATGAATGATAAAAGAAATGTTAGACCCCCTAATTCTATAATTCCTATGTAATGACAATTAATGAAATACTACTTTCCACTGGGAATTTTGTTAAGTGCTAGATAATGGGGCTGCTGTGCTTTTAAGATTTATTCTCATTATGAAATTGTGTCTTTTATAGCTATCAGAAATATAATTAAAAAAGAATCTTCCTACAAAATAAACCTACAGATAGTTTTTAAAAATATCTTGTTTCTTTACAGTTTGAAAATTGACAGCAATTGCTATAGAAACTCATAACTGGTCTGGTAATTTTTGCCCTGCACTCATGTAGAGAAGTCCATCTTGAATATCAGTCCCACTTGTCAATAGAGGAGAATCTGAAATAAATTAACATTTAGTTTTACAGGACAGATACTAATTGGGTTGTTATTTTGTCACTGTGTAAATTTTCAGTGACCTTTCCAAAAAAGAAATAACAAGTCAATAGAAACTGTTTCTTCTTGACTTTCTCCACCCCCATTTTAATTTTTTTTTTTTTTAACAGCCATCTGGAGTTTCTTAATCCCTTTCCAGATACACACAGTCTCATTTTTTATAATTTTTTCTTTTTTAATGTAGAAAGAATATGCAAGGTGGTTTTGTTCTTTTTTTACTTTGCATTTTACTTTTAATGCAGGTTTCCTAAGTTTTTATCTCAACTACCATATCCCACCACGGAAACGTGGTGGGATGACTCGCATGACTGGAGCGCTACCATGGGTGGCTACAGGCTCTTCAGTAGGGACAGGCAGGGTAGGAGAGGTGGAGGGGTAGCTTTCTATATGTTAGAGAGTCTCTTGACTCGTAGAAGTTGAAGTCAGTAACAATAAGGTTGGGTGCCTGTAGATCAGAATCAGGTGGAAGGCCAACAAGGCTGATATCCTGGTGGGAGTCTGTTACAGACCACCCAATCAGGATGATGAGGGTGATGAATTATTCTACAAGCAGCTGGTGGATGTCTCAAAATCGCCAGCCCTTGTTCTCGTGGGTGACTTTAACCTGCCGGATGTCTGCTGGGAACTCCACACAGTGGAGAAGAGGCAGTCTAGGAGATTCCTAGAGCGTATAGAGGATAATTTCCTGCTCCAGCTGGTAAATGAGCCTACCAGGGATGGAGCCCTGCTAGACCTGCTGTTCACAAACAGAGAGGGGCTGGTGGGAGATGTGGTGGTTGGTGGACATCTGGGACACAGTGATCATGAAATAATAGAGTTTTCAATACTCAGGGATGCAAGGAGGGCCGTTAATAAAACCTCTACGTTGGACTTCTGGAGGGCAGACTTTGGCCTATTCAGAAGATTGGTTCAGAGTGTACCCTAGGAAACAGCCCTTGGAAACAAAGGTGTCCAGGAGGGATGGACGTACATCAAGAAGCAAGTTTTGAAAGCACAGGAGTAGGCTGTCCCAGTGTGCCAAAAGGCGAGCAGGCGGGGAAGATGACCGGTCTGGTTGAACAGGGAGATTTTGAAAGAAAGTAGGGTAAAGAAGAGAGCCTACCAATTATGGAAAAAAGGGCTGGCTACTCAGGAAGAATTCAGGAATATAGTTAGGTCATGAAGAAAGAAAATTAGAGGATAACAAAAAGTCATTCTACAGATACATCAATAGCAAAAGGAGGGGCAAGGAAAACCTCCATTCTTTACTGGATATGGGTGGGAATATAGTTATCAAAGATGAGGAAAAGGTTGAGGTATTTAACACCTTCTTTGTCTCAGTTTTCAACAGTAAGACAGGTTGTCCTGAGGACAGCTGGCTTCTGGAGCTTGTAGAAAGAGACAAGAATCTGAACAGCTCCCCTGTAATCCAGGAGGAAACAGTTAGTGACCTACTGAGCTGCTTGGATCCCTGCAAGTCTATGGGACCAGATGGGATCCATCCTAGGGTGATGAGGGAGCTGGCGGAACAGCTTGCCAAGCCTCTCTCCATCATCTGTCAACAGTCATGGCTCACTGGGGAGGTCTCAGATGATTGGAAGTTGGCAAATGTCACACCAATCCACAAAAAGGGCCAGAAGGAGGACCCAGGAAACTACAGGCCCGTCAGCCTGACCTCAGTGCCTGGCAAGGTTATGGAGCAGATCATCCTGAGTGCAATCACACAGCACCTACAGGATGGACAAGAGATCAGACCCAGCCAGCACAGGTTTAGGAAGGGCAGGTCCTGTCTGACCAACCTGATCTCCTTTTATGATCAGGTGACCCACCTGGTGGATGAGGGAAAGGCTGTGGATGTGTCTACCTGGACTTCAGCAAGGCCTTTGACACCGTCTCCCACAGCACACTCCTGGAAAAGCTGTCAGCCCACGGCTTGGACAGGGGCACTCTCTCTGCTGGGTTAGGAACTGGCTGGAGGGCCGGGCCCAGAGAGTGGTGGTGAACAGTGCTGCATCCAGTTGGCAGCTGGTCACTAGTGGTGTCCCCCAGGGATCAGTGTTGGGCCCAATTCTGTTTAATATCTTTATTGATGATCTGGATGAGGGGATTGAGTCAATCATCAGCAAATTTGCAGATGACAGTAAGTTGGGGGGGAGTGTCGATCAGCTGGAAGGTAGGAGGGCTCTGCAGAGGGACCTGGATAGGTTGGAGAGTTGGGGTGATTCCAGTGGGATGAGGTTCAACAAGGCCAAGTGCCGGCTCCTGCACTTTGGCCGCAACAACCCAATACAGCGCTACTGGCTGGGCACAGAGTGGCTGGAGAGCAACCAGACAGAGAGGGACCTGGGAGTTTGGATTGACAAGAAGCTGAACATGAGCCAGCAGTGTGCCCAGGTGGCCAAGAAGGCCAATGGCATCCTGGCCTGGATCAGGAACAGCGTGGCCAGCAGGTCCAAGGAAGTGATTCTTCCCCTGTATTCAGCGCTGGTGAGGCCAGACCTGGAGTGCTGTGTCCAGTTCTGGGCCCCTCAGTTCAGGAAGGATATTGAGGTCCTGGAGCAGGTCCAGAGGAGGACAACTAGGCTGGTGAAGGAACTCAAGCACAAGTCCTATGAGGAGAGGCTGAGGGAGCTGGGGCTGTTCAGCCTGGAGAAGAGGAGGTTCAGGGGAGACCTCATCACTCTCTACAACTCCCTGAAAGGAGGTTGTAGCCAGGTGGGGGTTGGTCTCTTCTCCCAGGCAACCATCAGCAAGATGAGAGGGCATGGTCAAGTTGTGCCAGGGGAGGTTTAGGTTAGATATTAGAAAGAATTTCTTTTCAGAGAGGGTGATCAGACATTAGAATGGGCTGCCCAGGGAAGTGGTGGATTCTCCATCCCTGGAGATTTTTAAAACGAGACTGGATGTGGCACTTAGTGCCATGGTCTAGTAACCACAGCGGTAGTGGATCAAGAGCTGGACTTGATGATCTCGGAGGTCCCTTCCAACCCAACTGATTCTATGATTCTGTATTTACATCAAATAACATCAGGTTTTCCAGCACAAAGTCACCTTAATTTGACTCCTTTCCTCACTCTCTCTCAGGAAATGGAAAAAGGAAAAACAACAAAATGAAAACACAGAGGGGCCACTTTTCAACAACTGGTGCACATTTGTGCATCTTGTAAAGAAGTATGTGAACACATAATCAGTTTGTCTATATATACCCACTGAACTTACTGAATAACAGCATTTGTAAATATAAGTTATATCAGTATAGCTGTGGACAAAGATTAAATCAGCCCAAATCCTATTACTTGCTCTGTACTCTACCACCATATGCTTGGAACCCTTCCCTCTGGCGGGCAAGGGATCTTGCTAATACTAAAAGCAATGGAAACCTACAGCTATTTTAAAAGGTGGCATGACCAGCTCTAGGAATACTTTGCTTCTCTCCTGAAAGCAAGATTGAACATAATGCACAGAGTACAGGAAGCAAACAGGAGAAATTAAAAATGTCTAAATAAAATAAAAGTATAAGAGTAGTGCAGAGCCACGACCTCACCAGAATTACAGACATGATGGGACAGCTCACTTTACTGGAGTCATCAATAGGTACGGGGTGGGATTTAAAACATGACTGAACAGGGCTCAGGAGGTCCCCTCAGACCTGCAGGATTCTGTGATCACGGTTTTGTGTGTGTGCTTGTAATTCTTATATGAAAATCACTCTTGATCTTTCCTAAGGAGGAATTTTCAGCTAGGAGAAAGCCCAAAACACTAATCTCAACAGAAAACTTCATATATATCTATTACATAGGATTTCAGAGGGTTTAAAAAATAAATGGAGTCTGGAAAGCTGTATAACATTGCCAAAAAATGGAGGAAAAACATGGCAGTGTGGTATTCTTTCTCAATAGATTAGATTTTAAACTAACATGTTAGTAGCTGAGGTCATTTACATGCAAACTCTCTGTCAATTCTTTCTGTAGTGAATGGTTAAGCATGCAATTTTAGTTTTTATATGGCAACATTTTAAGTAGCATCTTTGGCTTATCTTCTTCATGAAACCACAATCAGAAGTGTCACTTGTCATTTAAGGAGCACTTCATCAGTTGCTGATTCTATGATCCTATGATTCAAAGCAAAGTGGACAAACCAGTTAGTATTTAACACAGCTATTGGGATTATGACACCATTTCACAGATGAGAAAGAGAAGGGCTGCAAAATCTCCTTTAAGAAAAACTGTCTGATTTTGGGTGCCCATTTCTGGGCTTCTGGGGATTGTGAGATCTAACAAATTCCTGCCATACAATTTATGCAAACTGTCTATTAATCTACAATACACTCAAAGAACTCTTAGTCTTGTAACCCATTACCCAATATGGTCTTTTTTTTTTAATGAAAACAAAACTCTACACATGTATTCAGACAACCCTTTAAGAATATTGCAGTGCAATCCTTACAGTCAAGGAAATAAAAACGTGAGGGGTTCCCACAAGTTACTAAAAACACCAGATGTCCAATTACACATGACACTAAATTTTGCATAGGATTAGCTAACATGGTGAACTGCTGAGCTTCACATCCTGTAAAATCTATGCAGTCCCTACAAATAATGTTAAACAGTATTTTTTGCCTTCTTTCTTTAGTTCTTCAGAAATAATCATTTAGATTTTACTTTAACATTTTGGAAAGCAGAAAACTTTGCCAAGAATACAATACTTCCTATCATAATCCTGACATAAATCACTCAAATAAAATAGATCCTGATGAAAACAAACAAAAACTCCAGATCCTCTCAGTTGTTCAGCAACCACTGTCTTGACTTTGACGCTACAATTTCATTAGTGTTTTAGTTCTGAAATTCTCACATCACAGACATGAGCTAGATTTCTGCTATCAAAATATAAGTATAAAGGATATGTCCTAACATAAACTAAAAAAGCAAAATAGAGATCTTGGGAAGACAGCTTACAAAAAAAAAAAAAGACTGAGCAATGCATGCTTTTTGTGGTTAAATTTCCTTGACATTTCTATTGTTATTACAGTCTCTGAGAAGAAAGAAAAAAAATCCTGCAAAGGTACCCAAACACTAATTAGCAATACCATGTTTAACTCTGTATTTATTACTTGGAAGCTAGTCACTTCTGTACCATGCAGAGAGTTTGGATTAAAGTTAATATAAGAAATAGCAGGAATTATCAAATCAACACACAGGTACATAAAACCCCCTAGACCAAAGGGGATTACATGCTGCAACTCCTCCATTACTAGTAAGGGATTGGAAAATTGATAATGCAAAACAGAAAACTCCCTAGAAGGCAACCTCACCATCTGGCTCAGCTCAAACCCAAAGGGAATTAAACAATAAAAGATAATAATTTTTCAGCAGTGATGCAGCAGTGCAGAGTGGAGGACAGGAACCAGGCACAGATGAGAGACTAATGTTTATGAAGCACTTTTATAGCACGGTTCTTCGTGTCTTCTTGCAAACATCAAGCCCTAGGGAAGTGCTACAATTAACCTTGTCTTAGAAATCATGAAATTTGAAGCATACTAGTCACTTCTTCAGAGAAACCAAATCATTAACTAAGTGAACAACACAGTTAAGAATTATTCATTTCTAGAATTGATGTCTGAATCATGAAAATACACTTCAACAGAAGTTTCTGTACTTTGTGAAGCTTTTGAACTTCCAAACGTATTAAATTCTACACAGCGATGTGGTGTTAGCAGAATCTTCACTATACAGTTTTTACTCATACTGTTTGTGAGGAATTTGTTATGACAAACTGAAAACAAGTAAGAATCCAGGATATGCATTTAAAATTCTTAAATAGTCCATTTTATCAGGAGACACCGAGACTACAAACTTCCTTACTGTATACCTCAAGATCAGACATATATGAAAAAGCTTCTTGTCTAATAAGGGACAATAAGCATCATCAAGCTTTACCTTATCAGTGAATTACTAAGCATTCCTGGCTAGAAAGAAAGATACACAATATTTGGTTATCACATTTGTCTACTCTAGGGTTTCCCCAGGTGTTTCTCTGATACAAATACTACTGACTGTGAGATAGAACAGTGAGATGGAGCACTCCTCATCTGAAGCACGGAAGTTGCTAACCTACCTTTCATCATCTCTTTCTCATTAACATACTATCAAAATATGCATACCTCTAAGAACGCAAACCACAAAATCCTATGAAATCATTACACAGTTGCACAGGCATGACTGGGTACTAAAATATTATAAACTCAACAGAATGATCACAATTTCATTTTACTTGTCAATGTCTAGGATGTATTGTGTACCACTTGCACATCATTATAAGAGGTTTTTAGCTTCTGAGCACTGTTTTCATCATGATGGTCTGCCTTCCTGAACAATGCCATAAAATGTTATCAGCCATTAAAATACAACCAGATTAACTGAGGTTTCTTTACATAATTACCACAAGAAGTTTGCACATATGCTAGTATATATTTGCAAATATGTTAGCATAAGCCTCCTTTCTATAAAATGTACGTAATTCCCTCAAGTCAGGCAAAATGGGATACACTCTAAGGCATAGTGATGCTTCAATGAATGAATGTAAATCCTTCCTACTTTATGTTGTCACAATAGAAACAGAAGCTCTTCCACCAAACTCCAAGAAAGAATCACCAGCAGCAGCAGATTTCGGTACGTATTATTTTGAGTCCTCAAAAATCAAATTAAATAAATAGAGCTTGCCCATCTAGAAATGTATTCAGCTATTAAAATTAATATGTGTTTTTCATAGGTAAAAAAAAGCTATAGAAAAGTGCAAATCCTCTTTTTGGATTTAAAATAAATCCTCTACATATCTATGCAACCTAGAATTAAAATTAGCAGACTTACAGATTCATGTAAAAAGATCTACTCTGGAACAGGCTTGCAGTTTACGTGCCGTCAATTGGCCAGACCTGGAACTTGCATGAGGGGCAGAACAAAAGATCACCAAGCACAAGAGCCCAAGATGGAAAGCAGAAGGAGAGGTAAAAAAGGGAAAAAATCACCACCCCATATTTGCACAGACTTGACTGCATAACAAGCTCAGCTGGTGTGAATTAGTATAAAAGCTCCTCCAACACCAGTGAAGCTGTGCCAATTCAGACCAGATGAGATCTAAGCTGTCATTAGCCAAATGGCAAAAAAAAAAAATCAAAAAACCACACTCAGCCCAGTTCTTATTTATTCCAGTTTCTATGCACATGCACACAAAAATGTATCCTGGGCTTCACCACTGCTGTTCCTAGCTTCCTGCAGCATAAGTAGGAGAAGAATCAGAAAGATTGTGTTTCCACAGTTTTACACATAAACATATATTGACTGCACAACCGCTTGAGCTATCAGACACCATCCTGCAACAATACTTCAGATCAGATGAAATTCACCTTATTTCAGATTCATAAAAAACCCCCAGAAATTCAGATCAGACAAAGCAGGAGGATTCCTGCCAAGCTGTAATTTTTATTAGAAGTCCTGTGGCTGCCTTTGGAAAACTTCACCCTTATAGAAATTAAAAAAAAAATAATCAAAGTTTGTAAGCACATAGAGCAAAAAAAGAAGAGCAGAAACAGGCCAGTGCCAATCCCTTTCCTAACATGAGGAAATGAAAGAAAGTTTGGACTAGCATCTGTGCTTTGTCACTCTCAAACTTCTCAACAGGGGATCCAGCCATGACACAGTTAGGCACTTCTGGCATTAACCTAATCACAGCACAGAGGGAAAGCTGAACTCGGTAAAATTGCTAGTCATATTGCTCATACCTTGTTTTAGCTTTAGTCAAAATTTTACAATACGTTCAGACAATCTTTCCAGATGAATGAAATAGCCCTTTGCTGTCCCTGCTTTGCTGACACAGAAGCTGCAAGACTGTGTACGTGGTACACAAAGGCTAAAGGTACACAGGCCACTTCTTGAACAAGCAAATTCAGCTGTCAATTCTGGTATACCTGGGTCAAGAGGAAGCTTCAGAAAGGACAATTTACCTCACTTCTTTCTTGCTGAGGTAAACCAGCCAGCTCTGCTACAGCTAGTCTATGGCCAACATATCCTGAGGATTTACTCATCTGCCAAGGTATAGAACACACCGGCCTCTTCCAGTGACCCAAAACCTGGTATGCTATTCCCCAATCTTCTGCTCCTACTACTAATCTCAAGATAAACTAATCACTATGTCAGCTTCATTAGACCAGCTTAAATTGGCAAACCTGCCAGCTATTATCACAGGATCACAATTGTGTACTGATCCTCACAAATTCTTGACCTCAAAATTTACAGTCACACAGACATGCTATGATAGGGGAATTGCAGTGTTGATCTCTTCTTCCTTTGAATACACATAGTTAAAGTAAGAAAGGAGGGTGAATTGGCACAACTGCACTTCAAGCAACCCCACAAATAATTACGAAGATGTAATGTTCTCTGCTCTTAAACTGCCCTGTATTATCTGACCACAAAGACTCCTAGAAAAAACAAAAGACTACCAGAGTAAAATTTAGACAAAACTTCCAAGAGACTATATGCAAAACATCTCCTACCCCTCCCAGCCACCACTCAAAAAAAAAAGTACATATTCTGTGTTTCACATGCATTGTAAAGTTACTTTGCTTGCCCACATGTGACAAAAAGGAACACAGTACCAGGATGTGATTAGAGGCAAAGGAGTATTACATTGCAGGAAGACTGCTGATATTATCAAGTCTTAAACACTTTGACTGAGCCAAGAAACATATACCTGGGTCCTCAATGTCACTTTGGGGCTCTTCTATGTATTTGTCATGGTTGATACACTTGCTTTAAGACTTCTATAAATTTGATTTAATAAAAAAAAGTAAGACAGGTGAAAATGATCAGTAAAGATTTAAAAGTATCCCAAAAGCTTACAGTGGTCTCTTAAGGTAGCATAAGCATAGGTTTCACTGGTGAAATAAAGGCACAAGGCCATCACTCAGGTTGTTAAATGGTGCTTGTCAAAAAAAAGCCAGGTCTGATTATTTCAACAACAGCAGCCAAATCCATCTGGTGCTCAGTGACCATCCAGAAAGCACTTACAAGCTTCAGAGGACTGAGTTACTATGGCACATCCTCAAGTTATATACACAAAATCATTACTAATCAATTTTTATTTTGTAAGAAGTTTTCTTTGGCCTTCTAACCTTAAAGCTCAGCTGAATGACAACCAGGGTTTGCTGATGAATTCAGAGGAAAATGGTGCTGGGGGGTACTTGTGAAGCCAACAGTAAACACTCTGCACCCAGTGCTATCTTGGTTCTAATTTTGTGAGATTTGATTTTACTGTTCAATAAAGTGTCTTCCAACAGCTGTGCTTTTGGGGGAGCACAGACACAATAAAAAGCAGCTGCACATCACAGTGGCTATGGTTTCATATGCCTGATGGTTTCAAAATTCAGCAAATGTTTACTTTTGGGCATTAGCTCAGCTTCAGTCCTGCAACTAGAAGTGCCCATTGATGCAACAAGTGTGCATCAATGAAACTGATGATGCTCTGAGAAGGGTAACTGCAGAGACCTTGCAGAAGTAGGACCATAATGATTTACTTATCACATACCACAGCAGAACTGATCGCAGTGGAATATAGAAATATCAAAGCACCAAAGGAAAGAATTCTCTGAAGCACCTCTTAAGATCACCTAGTTGAATGGCCCTGGTTCAAGCATGGCCACCTAGAGCTGGTTGCCCAGAGCTGGGTCCAACTGGGTTTTGAGTATCTCCTCCAATGGAGTGACACAGGTCAATAAGCTGAATTGACTAAGACACCTTGTCTTCCTTTTCATTTTTTCCTTCCTTTTCTTCTTTTTTTTTCTTTTTTAAGTAACAGTGAATAAGCCAAAAAAAGTCAAAACCTTGAAAAAGACTGCATTTTATATTCTCATTGAAAACCATAAGCCTCACAGAGCAATTCTTGTCTTCTGAACAGGAGTTGGGAAGGTACATCCACACTAGCCGCTACTCTGGATCATAGCAACCACAATGCACAAGTGATATGAAGATAATGTGGCAATGTGAAGAAACAGAAAGTTGATTTCCACAAGTAAGGTACAAACACTGTTGGACCTATTCAAGGATATTCAGCTGTTTGGGATTCCAGATGGACAAGACAAAGTGGATTCCAGATGGACAAGACAAAGTGGATTCCAGATGGACAAGACAAGTCCTTTCCATTGATCCTGTCTGATATCTTAAGATTTTCATCTCTAAGAAAAGATCCTTTAAGCAATAAAATGGTCTGTAACATCTTCACTATTTAGGAACGTAGAAAAACATTCTGATAGGAGGACAATAAAAAAATGTTCATCTTTATGAAAGATCTCAATAGCAGCCAAAAGCAAAGCATTACTCTACATGACTCTCAACTGCTCTTCCATATCAGCACAAAAGAAGAGAAGAGAATATTTTTAATCTATACTTTCTCGCAAAATACACACAAGCTAATGTTTCAAAAGAATAAACAACATCTGTTTTGGATGGGGTAGATGGAGAAAAAATCATGAGTAAACCTGCAGATAACCTAAGTGCACAGATTTATAAGAAACCATGATAAATGTGTGTCGATTATTTGCTTCATACATGTGGAATGTATTTCCTCATTTATACAATAGGATAGTGTGGGGTTTTTCCCATACAAAGAAAGACCCTCCACTGAGACTCATAAAGGCAGTAATATTTTAGGAAGATACTATTACACTAAGAATAGTAGAGATTGTCTTGCATTTTCCTGTTCACAGCTTTATAATTAACAAAGTAAAAATGTAGGCTGTTATGTTTCATGGAAGTTTCCCCAGAGGGATCAAATAATCTACAGCAGCAACAGCTTTCTATAATTCTGAATATAATTACAAGAGTGAATTTCTTTTTATGGTGTAAACAGTCACAGTTAAGCAGATGGGTCTTAGTGGTTGCCACTTGCATTTCTAAGGGCACCTGCACAAAAATCAGGTTGTTCTCTGCCACATCTTAGGACACTTACTAAAGTATTACTGTTAATAATACTGGGGTTTCTCAGGGCTCCATCTTAGGCCCAGTTCTCTCCAACATCTTCATTAACAACCTGGACCCAGGACTCACAGGAATACTAAGTTTCCTGACCACACTAAATTTGGAGGAGCTGTCAACTCCCTTGAGGGCAGAGAGACCCTGCAGAGCCACCTTGACGAATTAGAGAGATGGGCAATCACCAACCACACGAAGTTTAACAAGGGAAAGTTCTGGACTCTGCACTTGGGACAGGACAACCCTAGCTGTATGTACAGACTGGGGACATGACTCTGGAAAGCAGCCCCATGGAAAGGGACCTGGGGGTCCTGGTCGATGACAAGTTGAATATGAGTCAGCAGTGCCCTGGCAGCCAGGAGGGCCAACCATGTCCTGGGGGGCATCAGGCAAAGCATCACCAGCAGGTCAAGGGAGGGGATTGTCTTGTTCTGCTCTGCACTGGTACAACCTCACCTTGAATATTGTGGCAGTTTTGGGCACTGCAATATAAGAATGATATTAAGCTATTAGAGAGTGTCCAAAGGAGGGCAACGAAGATGGTGACGGGTCTCGGGGGAAGCCGTACAAGGAGTGTCTGAGGTCACTTGGTCTGTTCAGCTTGGAGAAGAGGAGACTGAAGGGAGACATCATTGTGGTCTTCAACGTCCTCATGNGGGGGTCCTGGTCGATGACAAGTTGAATATGAGTCAGCAGTGCCCTGGCAGCCAGGAGGGCCAACCATGTCCTGGGGGGCATCAGGCAAAGCATCGCCAGCAGGTCAAGGGAGGGGATTGTCTTGTTCTGCTCTGCACTGGTACAACCTCACCTTGAATATTGTGGCAGTTTGGGGCACTGCAATATAAGAATGATATTAAGCTATTAGAGAGTGTCCAAAGGAGGGCAACGAAGATAGTGACGGGTCTCAAGGGGAAGCCGTACAAGGAGTGTCTGAGGTCACTTGGTCTGTTCAGCTTGGAGAAGAGGAGACTGAGGGGAGACATCATTGTGGTCTTCAACGTCCTCATGAGGGGAAGCACCGATCTCTTCACTCTTATGACCAGTAACAGGACCCAAGGGAATGGCAGGCAGTTGAGTCAGGGGAGGTTTAAGTTGGGTAACAGGAAAAGGTTCCTAACCCAGAAAAGGTTCTTAACAGGCTCCCCAGGGAAGTGGTCATAGCACCAAGCCTGACAGAGTTCAAGAAGTGTTTGGACAACATTCTCAGGCACACGGTGTGACCCTTGGCGATGGACCTGTGCAGGGACAGGAGTTGGACTCAATGATCCTGACAGGTCCCTTCCAACTCAGCATATTCTATGATTCTACGATTAATTCATGCCATATTAACAAATGCATTTCTATAGTTAGGAGCAATGTATATCGACATTACAATGCTGAATCTGGAATCAGTATTTTCGAATTTAAGGGATGTTAATCAGAACAACAGTGACCAAACAAACCACTACCCAGAGACATGGCTTTTCCAAAATTTGATCCTTTTTACCATAAAAAAGTCAAATAAGATCTCTGCTATGCTTAGTGGAGTTGACAGGGTGATCACATATACACAACAATGCATATTTACATATTTACATAGAGAGAGAGAGATGTGTACATACCACACAGACACTATTTTTCTGAACTAATATTTTTTGAGTTATAAAGAAAAAGCTTTTTCAGCCCAAAAGGCTGATAAGAACTAAGCATGCTGATGAAACACAACTTCCACTTGAGGGCAAGGCTTAGGAGAGATACCTTAGAAAACAACAGCACAGTACAGCAGCTGAAAGGAGCAGCCTGAAGAATAATGCCAAGGAAGGAGAGAGAATACTCATCTCCTGGTGGCCTAAAAAAACACTAAACATCAGCCCTTGCCCCAGGCCTTCAAAGTATTAATTGAGGCTACTACAAAGCAAGAAAGTAGTGCCAGCATTTCTCCCTCAGTGCTGCAGGGGCATATGTTCCTACAACACACAGGACCAACATCAAAGACGCCCAACATCTGCTATGATTGCAGACACCACAGAAGCTTCTCTCAGCCTGTAGCTCTTCAACAAGATTAAATTTTCTATCTTAGCCACGCACAGCTGAAAAATTCTTTTACCACTACAACTCTCTCTCACACAGAAAAATCTTCCTACACAAATAAGATTCTACACTCTGAACATCCTTCCACCACGAAATTGTATCACCTACCCTTCTGCTGACTCCTGTATTTTCTCTCTCAGGATCTACCTCACCTAAACCCAAACTGTTGTCTGGAGAGTGGTGGTGACTGTTAGCTGCACATGCTGGAAGCACAAACATTAGACAACTGTGCATTAACATTTCTCCTTTTGCTTGATCCCCCTACTCTTTGACAACCAGGTACAATGATGAAATTGGGGATGAATAGTTAACTTACTTCTTTCTGATGATGTAACATGACACCTATCAAGACCTCACAGATTTTCAAACATATTTTGTTCTGCTTAAGAATATACTTGCAGTGAAAAAAAACCAAAAGGCATTGAAGGTAAGCAATCATCAGATTTGTCCTTCCTTTATTTAATTGGGAATATCTGTGAGCAAAACCTTTTATTATGGTGTAACATTCTTGCATCATGTGTGAATGTTTGACTGCATGCAGTTATGCTTCTGAAACAGCATGAATAAAGAACACAAGAGGAGAAATAGCATTCAGCAAACACCTAAGGAGACCATCACATCAAATTCTGATTCATCTGGGAAGGAACTATGCTACACAGAAAGGTATAATTATGTTTTGTCTTAATTAAATATGCACTTAATAGTATAACAGAAAGTGTCTGTGCTCCTTTCTTGACAGTAGCTGTGCATATAATACAGAGAGTAGAACCGATGTGCCCCACTTGCAAATTTCAGTAAATTTTGGTCTTTTTGTTAACCTGTTACTCACAATTACAATTATGGGTTTGAAGCATATTTCCCATGTAATAAAAGCACCAGCTGAACGGCATCCAGAATCAGTGGTAATTCATATATTCAGTCATCCAACAATTTGAGCATGTTTAGCAAAATACATGAAAGTGAAAATGTATTTAATAAGAATACACACGACAATTTTTCTTCATAAAAAAATGTCTAAGAGGAGGATTGAAATCTTTCTGAAACCCTCAGAGCTTTTTTTTTTTCCCCTACAACTGTAATGTATCTAATTTATTATACACACTTTGGCTAATATTTACACGAAAAATGGAAAAAATGCTATCTTGGTAGGATTCAAGAAAAAATTTTGCTATTCCAGCATCCTATAAAACTATCATACAATACCAATACTGTCAAAAACAGTGTCAAATTTTCAAAGCATCTCTTTTTTTTTTTGATTGGTTAGCACTACTGAATTTTACAGAAAAAGGTTAGCTAGGTCAGATTTCAAAGATGACCAGCTCTTAAGATAATCTGAAACTTCAAGCAGCAGAGAACAAGAGACTGTTAAAAAGTGTAGCCTGCAAAATAAAATCCTTTGTTGAGAATACAAAGGCTTTTTTCAATAGGAAAAAATACAAAAGCATATATTCTTTTAATATACATTTTGCCTCTTAGCCTTACTCCACAAAACTGCTCTTCAGCACCAAGAGCGCAGCCAATAATTTGTTTCACAATCCAACTTCCCTGATACCATTTTGCTTTTGAACTTCTAAAAAGGGTTTAAATTCCCAAATAGTCTAATCCCTCTTCATGCAGTCTGTTCCGTTTTTGGAACATAATTACTAAAAATAGCCTTAATTAGCATTATATAACACTGGGGTGGAAAAAAACAATTAAAAATTCAAGAGAAACAGCTCTTTAAATTTTGGGCATTGACCGAGAAACAGTACAGCTGATCCATCAGTGATGTCTGAAGCAAACTGCCTGATGAGAAATACTAATTTCAGAATCAATCAGAAACTGTTTTAGTAATTATGCATAATCATAAGCATGTAACCAAAAACCAATACTGAATACTAAGGTATGGCCAGCTATGGAATAGGAAGATAAGGGGAAAAAAAAGAATTAACCAATTAGCATCAAGATATAACAGTTCTTTCTCTCCCACCAAACAGCTATGCTGTGTTGCCTTCTCTAAGAGTAGAGACCAATGCATCCAAAGCATTTTCATGCCATCTTAATTGACATTGCCTAAATGCTGAATTTCTAGCCCTGACAAAGTGCTGATTAAATTTCTTGTCAACTGGATGGAAACGATGAGACCTGTCACACCTGAAGGTCCATATTTGCTTGCACCCCCTCTGACATCTATGTACTAGGTACTACAACCGGTCTGCCTAAGTATTCCTCAGTACATAACGAAGAAACATCTTCCTGGCACCAGAAACCATAATTTTGGAGCAAAAGAACTGCTAGTCCTCAGTATTTAGTCTATTTGTTGTAACTTATGACTGTCATTTTTACTTATGTAAATAAAACTGTGCTCAATTGATTGGTTACTTTGAACAACTATCCTTTATCCCTATTAAGATTTTAACCCTTAGTAGTTGCTGCAAGTTATTTACCACAGTGTGGGCCAACACTCCACCCAGCTCCTTCTTTCAAGGATGGTGGAGATATAAGTCATCCTTCATTTTTCTTGTCCTTTTTTTTCCTCCCTGATATTATCAGCTTTTCTCCTGCTAGTATCACCCATCTTTGTCTCCAGAAATATATCTTGCACAATTGAGGATGGTGGTCAAACATCCTCCAGTCTACTCATTTCCAAGCCTGAAACTAAGACAATGCAATTTGACCAACTCAGAGTGCAGAAAAAGTCAGAGTTCAAATAAGTCATAAAGAGCACCTCTGTGAGCAGACAGACCACACCAAACATGTAATACTTGGGGATCCATTCTTATTTCAGATATTCCTGAGTGAAAAGTATTAGATATCTTCTACTACCCGATATCATCTCCTTCACAGAATGGCTGCAGTGGGAAGAGACCTCTGGAGATTGTCTAGTCAAATCCTTCCTGCTCAAACCACAGTAAACTAGAACAGGTTACTCAGTCATACAATTGGGCTTTTAATATGTCCAAGGAAAAAGAGGTCCTGATTATTGTTTACTGGTGGAGTTTTTTCTCCACAAATGTGACATCATGTATTAATATCCCAGCAGTGTGGCTGAAGACATACCCACCATGAAATCTGCACAGCTTGAGCTCATCAAGGAAACACCCCAAAAGCATGATAACCCACTCTGAAAAATAAGCTGGTTGGAGCTGCTACTTCATAAATCATGTAGAAATCAGGAGAGATAAAAATACAAGGATCAATAAAGAGAATAATTTGTGCTTGCTAGGTAAACATAGAAACCCTGGAATAGGAAGAAGCGGAACTGTAAATAGGTGAGATAATAAAACAAACTCAGTTCTGTCTGACAACTCCATTTCTCTTGGTCTCTTGTTAGAACAAGATTTCTCCCATATTCCTAAAGCTGAGGGTTTGTTCCAGCAAGTGTTCTAACTGATGGAATACCGCTCCAGAAAACCATGCCTTGTTCTGGTTATAGTCAACAATTTACACCTTTACTGAAGGAACTATGGAAAACAAATGGGAGATCAAAGGAAATCTTTAACATCTTTTATGATTGTCTTTGGACTTTCAGAGCATGACTCCCTTAATTCCCTACTAATTTTGGAAATCTCTTAAAGTAATGATTTTGCTGATGGCAGCATGTATGAAACTATATTAAGCTTGAAAATACATCTCTTTGACGAATGAAAGGAGACCCTGAAGTGCTAATTCCTTCACCATTCTTTTCTGCTCATTTACCAGTCCTCAAGAAGCGGACTGAACAGCAGCTAGGAAAAACTGAGTTGTATCACTCTGCGATTGACATTCAGGAAGAGTTTGTGGGACAACAGCTTGCTTTACATGTTCTGATTATTTTATTAACACAAAACTTTTTAAAATTAAGTCATTAGAACTCAGTTTCTTTTTTCATTATTTCCTGAATTTAGTTACGATACATCAATACTGTATGGGGGTTCTCTTCAGTCTGGGGGTTCCTTTGCAACTCCAGTTCTTTGCCAGTACAAAGGTAACTTATTTTGCCTATGGCAATGCTTTATAAAACACACCATCTGGTAAACCGAAACTTGTACCTACCACTTGGTCTCATTGTTACACTCGGGAGTTCTGGGATACAAAAAGACAAAGACATGTTTACAAAAATTACAAAAATGGGAGTGAAGAGCACAGTGTCAGTCCCAAACTCTGTTTTACTCATCACCTTCTTTTTCCCAGGAAGCTAAAGAAGCCTGATTGTTAAATCCTCCTAACAACATATTCTTTCCCCTTTTTTACTAAAAGAGCCCAGAATGACAATTTTGAATGCAGGACTCACATTAAAACACATTTTGAAGCATGTACACACAGTTTCATGTACAGCTCAGGTTTTACTCCTTCACAGCTTTTATTCTGGGGATTGACCTTTGTTTTAAGAAGCAAAGGATCTAGGATGAATAGATCCTAGATCTAGAAACACTTCCGCAGGGTAAGGACTAAGTTTTTTCAAATCTGTAATCCAGAAAAAAAAAGAAAATGTCTTTCCATGCTACCAGCTCACTTAGTTTCACCAAGTCTTTCCATATTTAGCTGATTTGTTTTTTTCTCTCAGATTCTGACACAACGATCTACAGCTTTCAGAGGTTTAAAAAGTGATGTTTAACTCTTGTGGCAGTCTTAAGATATGGTTTAGCAGCAGAACCAAAGAAAACTAACCCACACCTAAGATTTTTAAGCTTCTTTTTTAAATTGACATCATGTCAATAGTTATGTCTTTGACTACAACTAGCATTGCTTCTAGACAGGGTGAAATCACAGTAAGGAGCTGGAAGCAGCTGCCTGACCCAGGCTTGTAAGCTTCAATTGACTAGTTTCCTCCAAAAACTAAAAATTCAAAAGAAAAGTTTTTGATACCAAGCTGCATTAGTGAGCAAATTCTGAAACATCTGACATATATTAAAAATGAACAATGTAGGAGCTATATGAAATTTAGTATTAAATACACAGTCGGCTTTATAGGTTTCGAAATAAGGAACTAGCAGTGCCACAGAGTCTTCTGTACTCAACTGAGGTTTTGAAAATAGTGGAGCTGCCTAAATCGCACACCTGGCAAACAGAGAAGGGAGCAAAGAGCAACACACAGAAACACATAGAGCTATGAGGCTACTCCAGATCACATCATAGACAGCACTTCTGTGCAGTGGCTGAAACAACAGCCTCTTGCTTTTTCCAAAGGCCTGTCACTGGAATATTTTCCCAAGAAAAGGGACTTTAAGCACACATGTGTGACAGTGCAAGTTAGCTGCTTGAGGTAACCCTCAAAAAAATGTTAAATGGCTCTCAAGGGAGCCCAGACATTGTATTTCCTGCTGCTCCAGCACTCAGATCATATGAAGTAAATATCACATATGCTTTGCTAAAACTGTTCAAGAAAATTCAGATACTGCAGGTGGCTCTGATTGTCTTTGTTGGGGCAATGGCCTGGTTGAAAGAGATGTCCCATATGGGACTGCAGACCCATCTTCCCAAGCACTCTATAAACAAACTCTAAGCACTCCAAGGAGGTTTACAGCCTAAACAGATGAGAGGAAAGAAGTATTCTTAATCCCAGTTTTCAGATGAAGAATTGAGTCATAAAGTGATATAACACATGCTCCACAAGAGTGGTCAGGCCCTTTCTATGTGCTACTTCACAGTCCACAAAGGACTGTTTATCTTCTGGTAGTCCATCATCCTCCGCTTTTTCAAAGTGCCTAGGAAGCAAACTTTCCTCCCTCTACAGGAGCAAAATGGCACCTGCAGCTCCAGGGAACCAACTCCCATTAGACAGAGAGCATTACAACACTCAAACACCTCAGAACAACTTGCCCTAAATGACCTAGACAGACACATAAAAAGTCATTCACAGATCCAAGACTTCCTGACTCTTTCTCTATAAGACTGCTACGTTTTTTGTGCTATTTCATGAGTAATGTTTTTCACTCCTGTGAAAGTTCACCTATACTCACTCTTGTGTACAAGCTAAAAATTATCTAATAAGTTCAGAAGAGATGGAAGAATGCTATCACTTAGATGAGCTACAAATCAAAGTAGTGTTTGTGTCCTTTAAAGATAGTGCATTTCAAAAAAGGTCAGTATAGTACAAAGAAAATGTCACTTTTGCAGCATTACCTTCTGCTTTATTCTTTTGCCATTCTGCATTTGTCCCACACCATTGACATATCCTGATAAGAAGCTTCAACACTGACAAAACATAGCCACAATCAGTAATCCAAGAAAAAAACCAAAAGAAAAACCAAACCAAACCAAACNCCATGTAATAAAAGCACCAGCTGAACGGCATCCAGAATCAGTGGTCATTCATATATTCAGTCATCCAACAATTTGAGCATGTTTAGCAAAATACATGAAAGTGAAAATGTATTTAATAAGAATACACACGACAATTTTTCTTCATAAAAAAATGTCTAAGAGGAGGATTGAAATCTTTCTGAAACCCTCAGAGCTTTTTTTTTTTCCCCTACAACTGTAATGTATCTAATTTATTATACACACTTTGGCTAATATTTACACGAAAAATGGAAAAAATGCTATCTTGGTAGGATTCAAGAAAAAATTTTGCTATTCCAGCATCCTATAAAACTATCATACAATACCAATACTGTCAAAAACAGTGTCAAATTTTCAAAGCATCTCTTTTTTTTTTTGATTGGTTAGCACTACTGAATTTTACAGAAAAAGGTTAGCTAGGTCAGATTTCAAAGATGACCAGCTCTTAAGATAATCTGAAACTTCAAGCAGCAGAGAACAAGAGACTGTTAAAAAGTGTAGCCTGCAAAATAAAATCCTTTGTTGAGAATACAAAGGCTTTTTTCAATAGGAAAAAATACAAAAGCATATATTCTTTTAATATACATTTTGCCTCTTAGCCTTACTCCACAAAACTGCTCTTCAGCACCAAGAGCGCAGCCAATAATTTGTTTCACAATCCAACTTCCCTGATACCATTTTGCTTTTGAACTTCTAAAAAGGGTTTAAATTCCCAAATAGTCTAATCCCTCTTCATGCAGTCTGTTCCGTTTTTGGAACATAATTACTAAAAATAGCCTTAATTAGCATTATATAACACTGGGGTGGAAAAAAACAATTAAAAATTCAAGAGAAACAGCTCTTTAAATTTTGGGCATTGACCGAGAAACAGTACAGCTGATCCATCAGTGATGTCTGAAGCAAACTGCCTGATGAGAAATACTAATTTCAGAATCAATCAGAAACTGTTTTAGTAATTATGCATAATCATAAGCATGTAACCAAAAACCAATACTGAATACTAAGGTATGGCCAGCTATGGAATAGGAAGATAAGGGGAAAAAAAAGAATTAACCAATTAGCATCAAGATATAACAGTTCTTTCTCTCCCACCAAACAGCTATGCTGTGTTGCCTTCTCTAAGAGTAGAGACCAATGCATCCAAAGCATTTTCATGCCATCTTAATTGACATTGCCTAAATGCTGAATTTCTAGCCCTGACAAAGTGCTGATTAAATTTCTTGTCAACTGGATGGAAACGATGAGACCTGTCACACCTGAAGGTCCATATTTGCTTGCACCCCCTCTGACATCTATGTACTAGGTACTACAACCGGTCTGCCTAAGTATTCCTCAGTACATAACGAAGAAACATCTTCCTGGCACCAGAAACCATAATTTTGGAGCAAAAGAACTGCTAGTCCTCAGTATTTAGTCTATTTGTTGTAACTTATGACTGTCATTTTTACTTATGTAAATAAAACTGTGCTCAATTGATTGGTTACTTTGAACAACTATCCTTTATCCCTATTAAGATTTTAACCCTTAGTAGTTGCTGCAAGTTATTTACCACAGTGTGGGCCAACACTCCACCCAGCTCCTTCTTTCAAGGATGGTGGAGATATAAGTCATCCTTCATTTTTCTTGTCCTTTTTTTTCCTCCCTGATATTATCAGCTTTTCTCCTGCTAGTATCACCCATCTTTGTCTCCAGAAATATATCTTGCACAATTGAGGATGGTGGTCAAACATCCTCCAGTCTACTCATTTCCAAGCCTGAAACTAAGACAATGCAATTTGACCAACTCAGAGTGCAGAAAAAGTCAGAGTTCAAATAAGTCATAAAGAGCACCTCTGTGAGCAGACAGACCACACCAAACATGTAATACTTGGGGATCCATTCTTATTTCAGATATTCCTGAGTGAAAAGTATTAGATATCTTCTACTACCCGATATCATCTCCTTCACAGAATGGCTGCAGTGGGAAGAGACCTCTGGAGATTGTCTAGTCAAATCCTTCCTGCTCAAACCACAGTAAACTAGAACAGGTTACTCAGTCATACAATTGGGCTTTTAATATGTCCAAGGAAAAAGAGGTCCTGATTATTGTTTACTGGTGGAGTTTTTTCTCCACAAATGTGACATCATGTATTAATATCCCAGCAGTGTGGCTGAAGACATACCCACCATGAAATCTGCACAGCTTGAGCTCATCAAGGAAACACCCCAAAAGCATGATAACCCACTCTGAAAAATAAGCTGGTTGGAGCTGCTACTTCATAAATCATGTAGAAATCAGGAGAGATAAAAATACAAGGATCAATAAAGAGAATAATTTGTGCTTGCTAGGTAAACATAGAAACCCTGGAATAGGAAGAAGCGGAACTGTAAATAGGTGAGATAATAAAACAAACTCAGTTCTGTCTGACAACTCCATTTCTCTTGGTCTCTTGTTAGAACAAGATTTCTCCCATATTCCTAAAGCTGAGGGTTTGTTCCAGCAAGTGTTCTAACTGATGGAATACCGCTCCAGAAAACCATGCCTTGTTCTGGTTATAGTCAACAATTTACACCTTTACTGAAGGAACTATGGAAAACAAATGGGAGATCAAAGGAAATCTTTAACATCTTTTATGATTGTCTTTGGACTTTCAGAGCATGACTCCCTTAATTCCCTACTAATTTTGGAAATCTCTTAAAGTAATGATTTTGCTGATGGCAGCATGTATGAAACTATATTAAGCTTGAAAATACATCTCTTTGACGAATGAAAGGAGACCCTGAAGTGCTAATTCCTTCACCATTCTTTTCTGCTCATTTACCAGTCCTCAAGAAGCGGACTGAACAGCAGCTAGGAAAAACTGAGTTGTATCACTCTGCGATTGACATTCAGGAAGAGTTTGTGGGACAACAGCTTGCTTTACATGTTCTGATTATTTTATTAACACAAAACTTTTTAAAATTAAGTCATTAGAACTCAGTTTCTTTTTTCATTATTTCCTGAATTTAGTTACGATACATCAATACTGTATGGGGGTTCTCTTTAGTCTGGGGGTTCCTTTGCAACTCCAGTTCTTTGCCAGTACAAAGGTAACTTATTTTGCCTATGGCAATGCTTTATAAAACACACCATCTGGTAAACCGAAACTTGTACCTACCACTTGGTCTCATTGTTACACTCGGGAGTTCTGGGATACAAAAAGACAAAGACATGTTTACAAAAATTACAAAAATGGGAGTGAAGAGCACAGTGTCAGTCCCAAACTCTGTTTTACTCATCACCTTCTTTTTCCCAGGAAGCTAAAGAAGCCTGATTGTTAAATCCTCCTAACAACATATTCTTTCCCCTTTTTTACTAAAAGAGCCCAGAATGACAATTTTGAATGCAGGACTCACATTAAAACACATTTTGAAGCATGTACACACAGTTTCATGTACAGCTCAGGTTTTACTCCTTCACAGCTTTTATTCTGGGGATTGACCTTTGTTTTAAGAAGCAAAGGATCTAGGATGAATAGATCCTAGATCTAGAAACACTTCCGCAGGGTAAGGACTAAGTTTTTTCAAATCTGTAATCCAGAAAAAAAAAGAAAATGTCTTTCCATGCTACCAGCTCACTTAGTTTCACCAAGTCTTTCCATATTTAGCTGATTTGTTTTTTTCTCTCAGATTCTGACACAACGATCTACAGCTTTCAGAGGTTTAAAAAGTGATGTTTAACTCTTGTGGCAGTCTTAAGATATGGTTTAGCAGCAGAACCAAAGAAAACTAACCCACACCTAAGATTTTTAAGCTTCTTTTTTAAATTGACATCATGTCAATAGTTATGTCTTTGACTACAACTAGCATTGCTTCTAGACAGGGTGAAATCACAGTAAGGAGCTGGAAGCAGCTGCCTGACCCAGGCTTGTAAGCTTCAATTGACTAGTTTCCTCCAAAAACTAAAAATTCAAAAGAAAAGTTTTTGATACCAAGCTGCATTAGTGAGCAAATTCTGAAACATCTGACATATATTAAAAATGAACAATGTAGGAGCTATATGAAATTTAGTATTAAATACACAGTCGGCTTTATAGGTTTCGAAATAAGGAACTAGCAGTGCCACAGAGTCTTCTGTACTCAACTGAGGTTTTGAAAATAGTGGAGCTGCCTAAATCGCACACCTGGCAAACAGAGAAGGGAGCAAAGAGCAACACACAGAAACACATAGAGCTATGAGGCTACTCCAGATCACATCATAGACAGCACTTCTGTGCAGTGGCTGAAACAACAGCCTCTTGCTTTTTCCAAAGGCCTGTCACTGGAATATTTTCCCAAGAAAAGGGACTTTAAGCACACATGTGTGACAGTGCAAGTTAGCTGCTTGAGGTAACCCTCAAAAAAATGTTAAATGGCTCTCAAGGGAGCCCAGACATTGTATTTCCTGCTGCTCCAGCACTCAGATCATATGAAGTAAATATCACATATGCTTTGCTAAAACTGTTCAAGAAAATTCAGATACTGCAGGTGGCTCTGATTGTCTTTGTTGGGGCAATGGCCTGGTTGAAAGAGATGTCCCATATGGGACTGCAGACCCATCTTCCCAAGCACTCTATAAACAAACTCTAAGCACTCCAAGGAGGTTTACAGCCTAAACAGATGAGAGGAAAGAAGTATTCTTAATCCCAGTTTTCAGATGAAGAATTGAGTCATAAAGTGATATAACACATGCTCCACAAGGGTGGTCAGGCCCTTTCTATGTGCTACTTCACAGTCCACAAAGGACTGTTTATCTTCTGGTAGTCCATCATCCTCCGCTTTTTCAAAGTGCCTAGGAAGCAAACTTTCCTCCCTCTACAGGAGCAAAATGGCACCTGCAGCTCCAGGGAACCAACTCCCATTAGACAGAGAGCATTACAACACTCAAACACCTCAGAACAACTTGCCCTAAATGACCTAGACAGACACATAAAAAGTCATTCACAGATCCAAGACTTCCTGACTCTTTCTCTATAAGACTGCTACGTTTTTTGTGCTATTTCATGAGTAATGTTTTTCACTCCTGTGAAAGTTCACCTATACTCACTCTTGTGTACAAGCTAAAAATTATCTAATAAGTTCAGAAGAGACAGAGGATATGGAAGAATGCTATCACTTAGATGAGCTACAAATCAAAGTAGTGTTTGTGTCCTTTAAAGATAGTGCATTTCAAAAAAGGTCAGTATAGTACAAAGAAAATGTCACTTTTGCAGCATTACCTTCTGCTTTATTCTTTTGCCATTCTGCATTTGTCCCACACCATTGACATATCCTGATAAGAAGCTTCAACACTGACAAAACATAGCCACAATCAGTAATCCAAGAAAAAAACCAAAAGAAAAACCAAACCAAACCAAACCAAACCAAAAAAAGACCACAACAAAAAACCCCTCCACAAAAAACTTAGAGTTTCAAGATCTGAAAGGTTTATACAAACAACATCTTTGCTTATCTCTGTAGCTTTGATGATTTGCCTGCATGGAAATGTTGGAAAAAAACCTAAAATAAGTATTTCAAAAACAAGACAAACAAAAAAGTTAAGCATTCAATGATTTACATTCAGCTTGTTGCTTTGGGTCTGCTTCTGCTCAGGATTAAAATCCATAAATTTCAGGAGAATTACTCTTGATTTCCAAGCATGCAAATTGAATAGCTGCATCCAAGATTATCTTTGATCCCTCTGTTACTAAATATGACTATCATCTTCACCAAGAGCATAAGAATTTCTGGATCCCATTCTGATAGTAGTTTTAACTGCTTACAACCCCATTAAAAAAAAATCACAAAGATAGCAAATTTGCTTTTTGAAAACCAAGCTACATAGTTAGGCATATTATTTCTAAATTGGAGTCAATTTCAGCCAGAAAGTTGGGGAAACAGAAAGAAGAAAATTGATTCCAAATGCAGCAATGTCAAATAAATTATTGGGTGGACAGATCTCTAACTACTACATTTAAATGTTCGAATTCTCTACTCTTGGGAAATGCACAATGTAGTGACAAAAAGAGTTTTCTGATTTTTTTCTAAGAACATATAATTTCTCAGATGCCAAACTGAGACAGATTGGTACATTATACTGAGCATTTAAGAGATATTAAGGGAATTGAAAGAATTTTCAATGATGCTGGTGACATTCATTTTCAATGTTAATAACCTATTTACTATGATAGCAGCTTAATAAGCTTTTAACTGTCAGAACTGAAATTACACTGCAATATGGCATTATTATTAACATTATGGAGAAAAAAAAAACACAGTTCCTTGCCCTCATCATTCAAATATTTTTATTCTTTATTTCAGGGAGATAATTAGGAGATATTTTCTCTCCTCTTTCTACATACACAGCAAAATTTCAATCCCGTTTGTTAGGATCTAAAAATCTACATGGGCATTGCAATAGGTGCAACCTGCCCGTTATTTTTGCAAACGTACAATCCAGAGTAGCCTTTTCTGTCTACAGAGTAGCCTTTTCACTCTACACAAACCCACAAATACTAAATACCATTGTTATGGAACATAAAGGAAGCTCAACAAGCCTACCCCTCTCTACTGGAATTTGAGGGTTCAATTATTGCCAAGCAAAAAGTCACCTATCTTGGAAATCCTGATCCGTGTAACATGCCTCTATCCAGTCACCACTTTTCTTGTGTGACTCACTCTTACTGTTTTACAAATCTTGTTGCAAAACATGAAAGTACAAATAGCATCTCTGTAGGACACTACAACCATCTACTTTACCAACACAGATAGAATGCTCCGTTATACTTCAGGCAGCCTATCATCTCCACCAAATGTCTAAAATTTCTCTGCCACGAAGAGAAACCACTGTACAGAAACTACCACATAAACTGCTTAATTTATTGGAAAGAATTCCTTTCTTGGTGTGATCAAAAATAACATCTTACTCTACTTGTTTCATAGGTGCAACTCAGCACACATACCACGTAGGGAATGCTAGAAGCACGTATACCAAATGTTTCCCTAAACTGAAAAAGAAACATCTTTCCTTGTCCTAGAAGTGCAATCACTTAATTTCACAAAGACTTTCAGCAAGTATTTCAGGAGGGAACTAACATGGATTCATTCAAACCGACATTTCAGTAACCATGTTTTAAATTTAAAAACACCAGTCCAGACAACTTTAAAATGTTTGAGCATTAGACATCTGTATATCCTACCCACATGTACATTATACTACTTTAATATTAGCTTAGAGTGATACTAGCTTCTAATTTTTTTCCCTTAAGTTTTAGAGCATACTACTATAATAACTAAGGACATGAAGAAAGTTCCCTATCTGGTAAAGCTTCCTGTTTTCTAATTGTTCTGCATCAGAGATTGTTTCTGAGAATATTTTAAATATACCAGTAGTATTAATAAAAGGTACTTGGCTGACAAATTCCCTTTGCCAAGACCCCCTGCATGTTGCAGAGATAGGCATGATGACAGCTTCCAGCATCATTCTGGTTGCGGGGTGGTATTTCTACAAGAAAAACCTTGATTTGGTTTTGGCCTCCCTGAGGAAAACACAAAGGGTATCATTCAGTGCCAAATGTTCCCAGGGGACTGATGATATACCCAGCCTGTAAATACATTTCACATCAGTCACTAAGCAGCAACCAAACAGTGATTTTTGGTCACTACCAAGCTGGGCCAGATACAGACTTGTGACCTGAAGGTGAAAGGCTCTGAACCCAATTACTAATCCCCCGAGCCGCTGACTCCCCATGCTCCTTATTTGTCACAACCCTGATATTTATCAGAAAATTGAGAGGAATCTGTACAACGAACAGGAAAGGTGTTGGGTATTTCCAATTCAATTTTTAATTACAGAAAATATCTGGCAATGTTTCAAGTCCTTTTTGCGCCATAACAAACTGTTACTCCTCTAGTGCTTGAATTCACACTGAGGAACGAAAACAAACACAGTAAGGTTTGTGACTTTTGATTACACAGAAAATGAAAAAGACAAATGCTGCAGCACAGATGACTGGACACTACAGCCTTGTACCTTGCACAGCCAGGTACATTGCACTTGATCCAAAGTAGTAACGGAAACTCTCCAGGGCATCGGGAAATGCTTGACAGTTCTTCACATCCTTCACTCCTACTGCCTATCCTTGTCTAACCAGGAGTTAGGTTTTCTCAGTTTCCCAATGGAAGAAGGTCTATGGCATATTCTAGAGTAATCTGCATTACTCTGCCAAGTCATAGGTCTATAAAACTCTGCAAACTACCATTGAGGATATCAAAACAGGCACGCAGCTGAACTGTGATTTAAATCCTTTCTAACTGCAATACAATTGTTCCAATGATCTATGAAGAGGTATGCTATATTCCCCAAACAAGACAGTTAAACTACCACAAACCATTACTAGAGATGCTGAAACATGGACAGGTTTAGGAAAATAAAACATTACATTTTTAGGACTAAATCTACAGCAAGACTTTGCTCAAAGGTTGAAAGAACTTCTCCGTTGCTTCATGGTGAGTCAGCATCAGTTTCAGGCTTTTTAACCCTGGAGGTCTTGATCCTCTGTGGCTCCTGTGTTCTGGGAAGAACCCAGGACCTCCTTGGGGAAGCACTCGCCAACCCAATCTCCATTTCATTTCCCTACTGTTCACAAAAAGTAGATGTCAAAGCTATCTTCTTGAGAAGACATGAGCACTGCCTGCACATTGCCAGTACCCCAAAGGAGGTAAGTGATGCATTAATTCTCTTGCTTCCCCACCCACTCACACAGTGAGCATATATGACTCAAGTAAGGCTGAAGAGAAAGATCTTGCTATGCTTCTCAGAACAAGCAAGCTGAGCAAGGTATCAAGATGAGCCACCCAGGAAGTACATCAGGAGTTCCAATTATTTTTTTATGAAGCTCTCTTTTCTGGCACTGGAAACCTTCCCCTGGTACCATGGGAAACAAATTCTGGTTCACAGTAGCAATGAAAGATAAAGAGGAAAAAAATAGGCAGCAAAAATAGAAGGCTATGAAAGTTGTGGCACTAACAGAGAATGAGGAAATTATCATAGCACCTGAGATGAAATGAACTAGCTGTAATGTGAAAGGACAGACATAAAAAGATACTATAAAGGAAGCTAGCACAGGAGGAGGCATTGAGGCAAATGAATGGATGGGATCATTCAATGGATGTCTAATTGGATTGTTAACCTCATATTACAGAGATGGGATATGTTATATAAGACCCTAAACATAAACTGTTTAAAACTTTCAGACAGAAAGAGACCTAGTAGAGAGCCATGCCACAGTTTCAGGCGCTCTGGGTAAAAAAAGAAAAAAATATTTCACCACTAAACAAATTACATAAGCACAAGGTTGCAAAAAGAAAAAAAGCATGAACACAAATTGGTTTAGCTGTACAAGATTTATCAAGTTAAAATAAAGTATGTTTTCAGGCTACATTCATTCGAGCTTCAATTATATCAAGAAAGGCACTAAAATAATCAAATTATGGAGCCCCAAAAGCATTTAATAATCACAAAAATGAAGCAGATGCACTAATAAAATTAACATTAATAAACTAGGTCAACACTGAGAAAAGAAAAGAGTGATGCAGGAGGAAGAGAGCTCCACCCAGAGATGCTCCTCCAGGGTGCCAGGTTTGGCACAGCACTCCCCACACAGTGCTGTAGTAACAACTACAGATGATGCAGCTCTTTGACCTCTTTAACACAGACATTGCTCACACTGCCTCCGAAGAATCTCTGCTTGCTGCAGCTAGCATCCAAATGGTTCCTTAATATAGAAACCTGTGAGGAAATGCTCCCTCTATCAGTAGTTCATCAACCCTCAGATTAGGAAAGAGGGCCTTTAAGCCTCACAGGCTTATCTGCAGTGCAGCAAGTACGAAGAGTCGAGCAGGCATCCCATGACCCATGGCTCAGAAGGTAATTTCAGCTTTCCTTACTATGAGTATAAACACCACCTGCTCACCTTGCCTAACATGATTAAAGAGAGAACAAACTTGAACCCAGCTGTGTCACCCCTACTCTGCTGCCCCTTCCCAAAGCCAGGCAACATTTTGTGTGAAAACCACTCCACAAAAATCAAAGGAACAAAAGTTAGTCCTCAAGACTTCGGCTCCTGGTGTTTTGACACATAAAACACAATGCACAATAAGCACTGAAGAGTGATGATGAGTGGTAGATGAACCAGCAAACGCAGTGGAGAGCCAGAAGTGCTCTGCTCCATCTCAGAATCTGACCCATTCCTGTTATAAAACAGATGCATAAATGATTACAGTGATTATTCAGAGGCGCAAGATTATGCAAGTGCTAAGAACTGCTGTTATAATACAGATACACAAATGAGTATAAAGGGGCCTAGGGATGTAACATTTCTCTTTAGTTTTCTTAGGAGGATAAAGAAAGAATGAGAAAGAGGGGGCTGGATAAATGCAGTCAGAGGGAATTATTTAGGCAGTAAAGACAGAACTCCTGTCTTTCTGCCAGGTACTCCCCTTGCTCACATAGGGAAAGCTCCAGCACAGCAGCAAAACCGCAGAGGTAGAGGCACAAAGGCAAGGAACTAAACTGTTCATTAAAACTCAGGATTGGAAAGAGCTGACAAGCAGTATAGTGCCGCAGAAGATGATTCTTCTCAACTTTCTGGCACAGAAAAACTGGGAACAACTGCCATTAGGAAAAAAGGAGAGGAAAAAAAATCAAGGACAGAGAAGCAAAGTCACAGGCCAATTCTGAAGAGCAGAGCGTGGTAGCAGAGACGGCCAAAAACTGTACATATAATTGTGGTGAATTTGGAAGCTTTCTTAAAAGATCGTTTAACTGTTACTAAAAATACTAACATTAAAAGCACTACTTTTACATCCCCCTCCTCAAATAAAGGTTAACATAAGATTGCAAAGACTCTAAGATCTCTTTGGATGCAAAAGCAGAGCATTTAGTGATGTACAGAGAGGATAAACCACTAGCAAAAACTCTGGCAAGTAATTCTAGAAACCAGGCTGGCTGCAGGCAGGTCTGCCATGTCATAATATTATGAGCCAGTACAGAGAGAAAAGGTCAGGACAAGCATACAATAACCTGAAAAAAAAATTAAAAAAAGAGCCAATAACATTTAATTGTAATTAGTTTCAAGGCTGTTTATCAGAAAGCGCAGGAATGCAAACCTTTAGCCTCAAGAGTGAGAGCAAGCTCCCCAAGGCCACAGGGGTCATTCCCATTCCATCACCCTCATCCTGTGCTCAGACCACCCTCAACTACCCCCTAACCCCCATGGAGTGTGAAAGAAGCCCATACACACTCCAGCACCAGCCTTCACCTCCTCGCTGTGAGCCTCTGGGCAGGGAGCTGCACTGGAGAGACCGGGAGGCCTGAGTCGCCTCAGCCTCTGGACCTCGGTGTCACTTCTGCTCTGTGGCTGGGGCAGGAGGTCACTGCCCCTCAGTCATTCATCCCTGCCTTCTCCCAGAAGGTGCCTCCTGCTCTTCCCCTGGGTCTGCCAGCACAACTTCTGTGGATGACTGGTCATCAGCCAAGTGCCACCAGCTTGGTCCCATTAAGAAAATACACTCCTATTGCCTCACACATCCCAGGCAGGCCAGGGACCAGCTTGAAAGAAAGGAAAAACCTGTCAGGGAAAGAAAACAAACTGCTGGGGTCAGGGACCATTTCAGCTAGCAGAACTTGGCCTCGCAGAAGGATGTGTCAGTGAAGCCTCCAGCTGAAAACCCTCAGGGCATGAACCACTTCGGTCCTGTGCCAAGGTGGCATGTGGGGCCCTGCTCTCACGTGGGTCTTTTACCAACAGAAGAAAATCCCTGTCCTTTCTCTCTTTTCATTAAGAGTATCAACAGGTTTTAGGATAAAGAAATCACTAAGACATTACCCAAAGATTACACAGTATTTACTGGAATTACAGCACTTTCCCTCAAAGGGATATGAACTTATTCAAGCAACATAACAGAAGATCAGAAAGATATATTTTAATCCTCACCCAATATTTTCACTGCTGCTCCTCTTGAAAGCACATATTCCTTGCCCCTTACAGACTGCAGGATCTGTATGCCATTATTATAAATCCACGTTTTCAGCTCATTTTTCCCTAGTTTGATGATTTTAAATCATGCTTAGAATAGCACATGTTTAATATCATACTGTATGAAAAGTCAAATTAAGACACTTGCAGACAACTTTGGTAAATTAGAAAAAATGGCTTTCTTGTTCTAAGAAAATTGCCCAAATCCCTCAGTACTTCCTATCTGGAATCTCCCTTGTCCCCCGTAGTCTGAGCCTTCAGCCGAACTGACTACTGCTGTCACAGAAACGTTCCTCTGTAGAGATTTTCTCTATTAAAGGAAAAGCTCATGGATAAATTAAGAATCAAAGGCAGTAGATTTAACAGAAACTCTTACAGTATTGCTTTCACCCAAGCTTTTGAAGATTTCCTTCCCATTCCTCAACTTGCCCAAACACCTAAAAGGTTTGAAAGATTAATGTGACCAAAGATTTTTTCTAACTGATGTTGAATGCCAGAAGCAAAGCCTGAGGTGAAATACAGATATATGGAATGACTAGTTTGAACAGGCTTTATTATGGCCAGTTTGTAATATCTCCATTTATTGCTCATATCTTTCTTTTCTCATATCTTGCTCTTTTCCTCATAATGAAAGCTTAAATGCCTTGCCTCCAAAAACTACCAAAGATGCAATACCAGCACGTACAAATATGCCTGTAAGCCACTAAAAACTAGTTTTCTGGATTTTTTTTAGAGGATGGCATACTCTCTTTAGTAGATAATTTATATCTCTATTTTTATACTGCAAGTTCTTCAGAGAATCTGATTGTCACTTGAGACTGTGGTAAGACCCTAGCAAGGAGTAGGTGCCACCATAAATTTATTAATGTGTCATTATGCATCACTGCCATTATTTATTGTCCTAGCTGCTACAAGTTCAAATAACATCTTGTGTGTGGGACAATGCATTTCATTCAATTAAAAATCAATAAATCTTCTTTTATTAAGTTTTCAGCTGCCAGCAGTATCAATGGATTTTAGAACATCCGCTCCTTTTAAAAGGACATCTCAAGGATGAACCTAGAAAGGATACACCAATTTTCCTTCCTATGAAAACTCTGAAGATTAGCTTCACACATTCCTTTGCCAGGAGAAAACAAACAAACAACATTTTCCCCACCTCCCTCTTGTTAAATTCAGCTTTTACAAATGTTTTTGGTCCATGCAAGAGCAAACAGATTCACAATGCAGTATCCTTGCAGATGACCCAAATGAATAGGTGATCAAAAAAACCCCCCCTAACCTAACAAAATACAGAGAGCCTTTAACCCAAAGAGAGGAAGAGTGACAAGTGGCTCACATGAAAGTGTACATGATCTCTGAGTATTTTTCACTAATATTATCATATTAATACAAAAAGTGCTTGTTTTCATGCTCCTTAAGAGTCTAAAAGCTTTAAACTCCTACCAGTTTGGAATCTGGGGGATTTTAAATTACATATGTCAGTGAAAATAAAAGCCTCAAATAGATTTTTTAAAACTGAGGTAAAAAGCAAAACTAAACATTATTTTCAATGTGCTGTTGCAGTGAGCAGGGGAAGACCCTTGGGCAATTCCTGTATATATGATTCTATGGCGTAGTCAATGGAAAAGCCTATCAGAATATGGGATAACAGTGCTATATTTTATAAGTTAGGACAGTTCAGTCATATCAATCAAATAAGTATGTGGCAGAGGCAAAATCTGAACACTACTTATATATCAATTAACTGATATGCAAATAGCAACTCCTATTGTGCTTCTTTTTTATTAAAGCTACTATTCTTTTCCATCTTTAAAGATGTTAAGTCAGCTCTTTTGCTTCATTCACATCTTATGAAGGGCTCAGCTGCCAAGCTACATTTTCTCTAATGCCTGCACCTCATCTCTTTCGTCTAGGAACTTCAACCCCCAGGCAGATGGATGTGAATCTTCTTAAAGTCATTTATACATAACACACCTGAAGTCTTAAAGCTTCCCTTTCTTGTTCGAGTTTGACAGAATTCTCCCTTTTGCTGCCCAGTTCTTTTGGTTGCTTTTTTTTTTTTTACATTGAAGTACCCAATGCTTTGTGAAATTTTACAGTACTCTGGGTCAGATCACAGTATTTTACAGCAGCTCCTTGAGACTGTTCCAGTAAGAGTGAAGAACACAGGAGTGGAAAAGAAGCCCTGCCCTCATATACTGTCATACAGGATGGGCAGGACCTCAAGATGTCATGTAATACGACCATATGAGTTCTTACATACTACTGCTTCTCTTGGGCTGCTTCTCTAAATAATGGTATAAAATCTGTCCTTCAATTCATAATAAAGTGAGTTTTTAAAAGCTTTTCTTTTCCAGGATGTTTTAGAAAAAACATTCAGGAAATGTGATGTTTCACTCCTCAGCATGGCTTACAATGAAAATAAATCAAAACATTTCATGTCAAGAAGTGATTAAATATTCCAGAAATAACTGTGTTATGACAAAAATTTTCTCAGAAATCAACCAGGTTCTTTTAGAGGTTACAATTTTGAATAAAAAAAACTTTTTCGGCTCAAACTAACATTTTAATGAGAAAATCCATCAGTAGACTTAAACCTTGCCCTGTCAACTAGTGTTTACACCTAGTGGAAGCCATGTATGTTTGGATGCATTGCTGTTTCTGCTTTTGTTTAGTAGCAGCAAAGCCCTTTGGGGGCCACTTATTCTCCTGTCCATGAGCCTTCCAGCATCATTACCTTTGTCAATCCAAAAATCAAAGCAGAGCCTGGCTGTCAAGCAATCAAGAGCACGTGCACACGGACACAGACTAATCGATATAGTTCTGACTGTAATCCCTTTATGGACAAAAGTAAAATATTAATTTACTCAAAAACTCAGGCCACAGAATATTCTCCCTCATGATCTGAACTTTTTGCTCTTACATCTGCCTGGCCTACTTAGGATGAACAACTATTTGCAGCTGATAGCTCAGTGAATTATCACAGGGCAAGTAAAGTTGTAGCAGCTACCAGAATATGATGTTAAAAAGGATGAGAGACATAGCAGACAGACCTTAATCTTCAAAGTGGTTTTACATGGGAACAAATGAAAGCATCCAGGCCACTCATGACTTGTCAGCTAATAATGCAATCACTTCTTGTTCTAATACTGCACTGTAGTACAAGCCAATCATTTGTTCTGCGAGTCTTCAAGCAAAACTGCATAAACAACAATACCCCTCCTCCAAACATGACATTTTTATTTCATGCTTTATGTGAATTAATTGTAATTCAAATTCAAAAGCTTTCTGCATGCACAGTTGGAAGCTTGTCCTGTCTCCTAGAGAAGCGTGTGCTCTAGCAACCAAACACTACTATGCTAAGTTGTCAGTTAAGCTAGGAAGGAAATTCCACATAAATTGTTTTCAAGGCACTGTCTTTATTTTAAGCAAGCAAGAAGTATTTATGCAGTGAGTCCTTAGCTACAGACAAGCCTTCTTACGAAGGAAAAACTCACTCCAACATAAAGCTTCATTTATTTCTAGATATGAAAAAAAAGAAAAAATGCATAATGGAAAGAATGTCTTCCATCTGATGCTGCTATTAGGCCATATGATTCAGGGGCTGTAGTGTGACATTACCATTAAACTGAGCCAAAAGTTTATTTCAATATGTTCTACCTGCCTCTACCCTAAATGCCAACAAAGCTGGAGGGGAAGCCAAAGTTGGCTGCTCGTGTGGGAGGTAAATCTGCTACACCAGCAGGGGGAAAGCTGAGCTGGGGCTGGTAGAGGAGGTTCTTATGACTGCTGGGGGAGCCTGAAGGGTGGGGGTAGAGAGGAGAAATGCAGAAGTATAGGCTTGATTTCTCTTTTTGATATTGCAAGCACAAATCAGGACTGAAGAAAACAATCCTGATGAGGAGGGAGGGCTGCAACCTATTCCCCCTTCATGTGATGAAAACAGATACAGCACCTAATGGTAGTAATGGGGATGAGAAATTCATCCCCTTCTTGTCTCCCCCTGCTCCCAGTGAATCTGTCCGTCAGCATCAAGGAACTCAGTTTTAGAACTGTTTGCTAACCCATTACAGCCAACCTGCAACAAGCAGACAGGTCTGAAAAAGATATAAACTACCTGCTCACTCAAATTAAAAGTGAAATCTTTACCTAGATAATACTTGGCAAAATATTGTGTTAACTGTCAGACAGTAGGAACACCAGACATTGTCCTTACTATTTTGAATCGATTTACTTCAGAGGATATTTCCCAAGAATAAGTACTCAAGTAAAACAGTTACCAATTCAATCTCCTGTTTAATGTTGCAACTGTTTTCATCCTTAGCCTGTAAGGCATGGAGTAAATGGGAGCATAACTGCGAAAGTGTAGCTGGACAAAGAATCCAGAGTTTGCATAAACTGGATAACTGGAGAGGACCAAACTGCAAGACAATAATGATGAAATGGAAGCTCTCAGAGAAAAGAAAAAAAAACTTATTAAGATTTTAGAAGTCAATTAACAGTCAACTGAAAGTTACCCACCCTCAACAAAAATCACAAGCAATTTAACTGACTAATTACTTTGCATATTTCCAGCAAGTTGACTTTAAACACCTTTGTTGTGGGATTATTTTTAAAACACTAACATATTACACAGAACTTGTGTTCCCTGACAAACATTTGATCATTAAAGGTGTCAAAATCAGATAGGAGCCTTCTTGAAGGTTATCAATCTGATGGCAAAATTACTTTTCTCTTTCTTAAACAAAAAATAATAGAAATTTTTAAAACATAACATGATTTTTAGCAGATGAAAACAGTCTCAGTTTTGGTCCCTTCTGGGATATATTTTTCCTTTGTAGAGAAGAAAGTAAGCTAGTAATTACAACATGCAGCTCTAAGACCAATTAACAATCTGCAACATGTCCCACTTCTTTTATCCTCCACTGGTAACGCTACAGGCAGCATTAGCTGTCTAATAAATAGGTGAGCACTGCTTAACACTTTGCAAGGTTTCAGCATTTCTCTTCACCCCTGGCGTCAATTCGCTCCTTCCCTTGGCTATTAGCAGATCAGTCTGGCAGTATGCAGATGCTATTCTGTTGTGTGCTCCAAGACACACACTGCCTTTAGGCTCCCCTGGGCTATGAAAGGCAGGTGGCGCATTCATGTTCTGAAAAGACAGATTCAATAATGACCTCACAAAGGTCTTCAAGACATATTTTTGTCCTAGTTAATCAGCCAGACAAAGAATTTACTTCTGCTTAGGAAAGGTGGATGTTTGTAAGCCGGCTATGAGTGGGAAAGGGCAAATGTTAAAAGTATTTTTAATATACTTCCATTTCCTGTGAGCTAAATAGTTCTATGCACAGCACAATGTGCTGTGAGGAAGTACTGTAAGTGCACAAGCTCCATGTATCAAGCTGTACAGGGACCAAGTACACAAGCATTGGTCCTACACAAAACCCTGAACTGGATTAGCAACTGTAATTCTGTTGGTTGTCTTGCACCTTGCACAAAGCAAGGGTCTAGTGGAGGGCCACAAAGATGACCAAGGGAATGGAGCATCTTCTTATGAAGAGAGAGACTGCAGGAGTGGGGTCCGTTTAGTCTGGAGAAAGCTCATGATGAGGGGATCTCATCAATGCACATAAGTATCTCAAAGAGGATGGTGTCAGACTCCATTCAGTGGTGCCCAGTGACAGGACAAGGAGCAATGGCCATAAACTAAAACACAAGAAGTTCCACCTCAACATGAGGAAGAACTTCTTTACATTGAGGGTGGCAGAGCACTGAAACAGGGGGGTCATGGAGTCTCCCTCTCTGGAGACATTCCAAACCCACCTAGACACATTCCTCTGTCGCTTGCACCAGGTGACCCTGCCTTGGTAGGGGTTTGGACTAGATGATCTCCAGAGGTCCCTTCCAAGTAACAATTCTGTAACTCTGTAATTTGTTATGCTTCAAATATACACACCAAGCACCTTTTTCAAGGCTGTGGTACTTGTTTTTTTTTTTTTAAAGCCAAGGTGAGGAGTAATTATGGAGGTGTACAGCTGATAGAGAAGCATGCAGGTGAATTACCTAGTGCTCACTGGTACCATATGATACTGCTGTTACCAGGAAAGTCTGTAAAGGCAGATCTGTTTCTTCCAAGATTCTTGCTGGGCAATACATGAACAAGCACAACACAAACACTTTCTTTGCCTGTAATAAAGAATTCATACCCACACAAAACTGACTAGCTTGTTGTGGTGTGACAGAAAGACAAAGAGGGTGTCTGTCAAACAGCATATCACTTGAAAATCTACATCCTACTTATCAATGTCTTCAGAAAGTTGTAGCATATGCAGCTTGAGAATCAAAAGTATATACTGACTTTCATATTATATGTTCCTTGAAAGTTTAATAATAGCACTTTTTCTATAATAAACCCACATATGAATTAAGCAAGGCTTTTCAGTCAAATACATTAGTTGGTTATGCACATTAACATAACTAAAAGCAGAGATAGTTTGCAATAAATAATTTCTCTTTCCTCTCTACTTCTTTAGTCATCTAATTCCACATATGCATTTTAAGAAAGGCTAGTACTAACACCCACAGTCTATATTTGGATGTTATCTGTAGAAAACATGTTTGGCATTTCAGAAAACTTGGAAGAGTCTGTGCGTGCATGTACTCAAATATATAAACATACACAGACACACATAAATAAACACATATTTACATAGTTTTTATATATTGTCTGCTGGTTTACAACTGTTTCAGAGGAATAAAAACCAATAACTTTGTTCTAAATTTACCTTAGCAGAATCATTATTGAAACAAAGATAAGATTTTGGCTGTTCTGTCTTGAATCTGCTCTCTTTCTCTATTGGCTAAAGAAAAGAGAACTTTATGAAAGTCACTAGCTGAGAACCTGGTCCTTTACATTGACTTGCTATATCCTGAATGTATCATGAGTGCACCACGAAACCATTGAGTAAAATATGATACTCTGCCTTTTTCATTCACCTCATCTCCACCCTTGTAGATCATACTCTACACTTGTACATACAGTAGTGCCCATAGATCATGAAATCTGCCCAAAGGATGATCTAAACTCTTACGAATGGAACTATAAAATAAAGACCATATGGAATTATTCTGCACTACCCCAAGGAATTTTTTGCAATCGGATATGTCTGTCACGTATTGGCCTCATAAGCCACCAACGTGCCTGTAGCAAATGTGGATAGAGCCTTCCCAAATCTTCGTTTGCGAAGTCTAGCCATGATGACCCCAAGGAATAGCAGTATTATCCTTTAGTCTTTGTTTCACATGGCAAAAAACTGCTTTAATTACCACCAACTTGTTGACCAAAAGAAGCTAAGAAAACAACCTTCTCCAAAAAGAGAAACCTTGTGGTGGCAGATCAAGGGAGTTGATTCTGCCACTCTACTCTGCTCCGGTGAGACACCTGGAGTGTTGCATCCAGCTTTGGGTTCCCCAGCACAGGAAGGACATGGACCTGTTGGAGGGAGTCCAGAGAAGGGCCACCGAGATGATTAGAGGGAAGGAGCTCCTCTCCTATAAGAAAAGGCTCAGAGAACTGGGATTGTTCAGCTTGGAGCAGAGAAGGCTTTGGAGTGACCTAATTTCAGCTTTCCAGTAACTGAAGGGAGCCTAAAAGATAAATGGAGAGAGACTTTTTACAAGCGTTGTAGTGATAGGACAAGGAGGAAGAGATTCAAACTAAAAGAGGGTGGGTTTAGATTAGATATTAGGAAGAATTTGTTTTCTGCGAGGGTGGTGAGGCACTGGAACAGGCTGCCCAGAGAAGCTGTGGATACCCCATCCCTGGAAGTGTTCTAGGTGAGGTTGGATTGGGTTTTGAGTAACCTGCTCTAGTGGAAGGTGTACCTGCCCACAGCAAGCAGAGGTTGGAATTGGATGATCTTTAAGGTCCCTTCCAACCCAACCATTCTGAGGTTTTATGTCTCCTACCTCTTACTGAGCTCAAATTCTTCTCAAATCAATAATAATATTCCAGCAATCCAAAATGCAGAAATAAAGAACTTACTAGCAAAGGCACAGCCAAATGCTAATATGTCTTACCAGCTTCCAGACTGGAGTTGGCTTGCAACTACCAGGGAGTGTGCTGCCAAAGATAACACACCAAATATGGGCAGCCATATATAAGTCAACAAATACACTGCTATCCATTGCTCTTCATAGGATGGCCAAGCTAGAGGTATGTTAATAATGCAAAAGAGCCTTTTGAATTTGCATGAATATATTGCATAAAAAAAACTAAGCACCAACAAAAGCATGGTATTTTCTCCACACATCCAATCCAGGGCTTATTCTTGTCATTTTACCTTCACTTGTCCTCCCAAGAAGAATATTTAACATTCAGGTGGGGACCCAAGTAGGGTTTTGTAGCCAAAACTCAAAGAGAAAAAATTAAAAAAGGAAAACTTAGGCTCAGTTAGGAGGGAATGGGGGGAAAGCAGAATATGAATGCTCTATCAACAGTTTTAATTCCAAAGTTTTGGTGACTTTTTTCCCATGCACTGTTTCCCCTTGTGCTGACTCAGAAGGATGCTTGGATTATTATGCTCTTTTTGACTACTGAAGTAGTTTAAGTAGTTCTATTCTCACAGTCACACTGAGATATTTTTGGCACTTGGGACATTGCACTGTTCCCATCCAGTTCCAAGTATGCGAAGGGAAATGAAAAACACATATTGAGGTGGGGGAGAGACAATGAAAAAAAAAAGAATTATTCCTCTTTGTACACCGTGGCTTGAATTGAGGAAATATCCTCATTGGAAAGATCCGAAGAATCCCCTCAGTGGTTCAGGTTTGGGTACCAAGGAGTTCACCATATCACCCTCAAGTTCTGTGTACTCAGAACATTTACTCTCCTGTTGGCAGCCCTCTTACCTCATCTCCATTCCAAGCTCATCTCTTCTGCCAGTGAGCAAACATGTTTTTGATTCATACAATGATCCATGCAATCAGCACGTGCACACACTCTACGATGCTCCTTGACCCCAACACCCACACACACAAAATGCTTAACAACGCTCTCATTCACAGGTTTGACACAGATCGTGAGCACTGCCACATGTGAAGCATCTACTTGCAACTTTAAGAGCACCAGTAGCACTTACTGATTTTGAAACTGCACAGTGCAGCTCAACTCTTGCTAGCCGAACTTAAGCCAACTCACTCTTGCTCTATTTATAATGCAGGCACAGCAAATCAGTCCAATGAATCTTAATTAAATTTAAATAAATGTTGATTGATGTAAAACATGGTGTGCATTTGGCCAATGCATCACCCAGTGTAAAAAGCCCCAAGCAATAATGTTTTAATGCATCATACCTCTGTGATTTGAAGTCTCAGAATAAATGAAACCAAGTTTGCTTAAAAAATGCATGTCAAACCACTTCATACTTTCTTCCTACCAATGTACTCAACTACTGGTGTTATGTTCATAGAGTCTGCATAAATAGTCTCCTAATCACTTGATAAATTGCTTAATAAAGAAATAACTTCCATAGTTGTCACTTAGTTACGTAATCAGCAAGTATTTGCTATCCATCAAACAGCAGCAGCAAATTCAACTGCAAAACACCAGACTGCACCAGGGGAATGGGGGAGCAGGGAAAAGATAATAGAAGAAATTAAATTAATATTGTTATTATTTCATGTCACCTGTGCAGACAGTATTTTGATATTGATGGTGTCAATTTTATTCCTGCTGCCCAACAGAGCTAGCAATCCTCTGCTACAAGTTTATAATACTTCCAGCTCCTCTTCTCAAATGCCGGAAGATCTAAGTAGATCAGAACCTAAAACTGATCTCTCCAAATGACAAAAGAAATTTAAAAAAAAAGAAACCACCACAAAAAGCTCCCAAATAAACCATTTTCCTATTGCTTTAGACATTTTGAGAATCAAACTATTGCTAGATCAGACCTAATATCCACTGCTTGCTATGCATCTTTCCATCATCATTATTCCGGGAGACATGGATTTAAACCCTCCCCATTCAAAATATTTTTTGTTGTTATTTCCCCAGAGATTTTCACAAAGGTGATAAAAAAAAAAGACAAAAAAAGTAATTTCAACCACATCCAGATATGGACCCCAGACACAGAAAGGTATGAAGTGGGAGAAATGACTGAAAGCCATAATGAAAGAAGCAGCTCTGACTCAAATCTCAAATTTGGCTGTATTTTGGCTATGATATTCAATACTACTGCTGAGGGTGAAATTGAGATTCTAACTAGAACTTATTGCAAAATTTTCTGGTGTGCATGATGTACTAGAGCCAATTTCTTTTGACCTTCACTTAGGACTTTTCTATCAGTGAATAGGACACCCATTCTACCCACATTGCAGAGTGCAACCTTCACATGAAAATAAACACAAGAAGCAAAATTCACATCCTCTAGCTTTATGCACCTACCCCTTTTGAAAGCTACATTGTCAACAGAAAGACAAAGTTCCTTTGGAAACTAAATTACCTATCAAGGTCACTGATATTTTTATTGCCCACTGCCTTCACAGGACTTGCTCATTTCTTTGTGGTTAAGCCCACAGGTCAGAGCAGGAGTAGAGACGGTGTTCACTAGCAACAACAGGACAAGAACTATCACTCTAAAAGAAGATGGTTCAGCTAAATTTCATTTTGTGTTTTCAAACTACTGATACATAAATAGAGGATTCTGGCTAAAAACCTTGACAGTTTAAACCAGCCTTTAAGTCATTTTGTTTAAGAACACAGTTATGTATCTCACATATTTTCAATGGGATTCTAAAAGCCAGGAAAGGTCTGACACTTAGACTAGCAATCTGAATGCTTAAAGTAACACCAAGCATTGCAGACCACAGTATTAATATGCTGCAGTAAAGCTGAATCTTTACAGCATGCCTAGATACATCTCTTAAGTCAACTTGAGTTCAAAGTTAAGATGTCTTCTTTAGAGATTACAGAATAAAAACAAGAAAGGAAGGATGGGGAGAGATGACAGAAGAGAGAGATCTGCAGCAGTTACAGGTAAAATTAAGCTGTGGCTAGTCCAAGCCACTAAATGGCACTTGCCACTTTGTGAACAAGAGACCTGTCAGGGAGCAGGCATAGCAACAGCGTAGCAAGCAAACTACCTTTACTGTTCTAGAAAGGGCACGCAGTTGGCTAATTTGAGTAGATTGTCTACTGATACACACTGTTTCTTCTTCAAGACTTCAGTGGCTTCCGGCAAACATTAGTACTTCTTTTCCTTTAAAAGTCTTAATCTTCAAAGAATTTTATGCCAGATCTTCTATACCTGCCCTCTTCAGTTCCTGTACCAGCCCTTCTTCCATTTCCAGTCCGGAAAGTAACATAACATTGAAACACTACAAAAGGGTTGCTTTGGGTGCCACAAAATAAAATCATAAGCACAATGAGAACCACCAATGAATGTGCACCAAATTTTACCCAATAGCAACATAAATGCACAAGCATTATTTGTGTGTCTGCATGTCTGGCTGGCTGGACAGACAGGCAGGACTAGATCTACCCAGTGAGAATATTGGGTGAACAAATATTTATTGAGAATTACTCAGCTGTGATACAGAAGGGGATTCATGGCATGGTGCATCTGGACTCTGCTCATTTTTTATGAGATAATTGCACCACGGACTACCTCAAACATGGCATGACTGAAGGATTTGCCTTTTAAATTTAAGAACATGGAACGGACAGGAATTAAATCCGTCATGCCTCTGTGTAGCACACAATGGAGGAAGAATATAAATAAACAGGCAACCAGAATGGTGCTATACGAACGGGATTAATCCAAGTGTGATTAATTCAGTGTCAGATTAAAATTGATAGTGCCAGCTGTATTGGACCCATTCTGCCACATTATTCTCGCCTGTCATGGTTTTTATTTATTTTTTTTTTGTCCATCTTCTTTCCATCTCCTTGGTGGATAAACCTGCTGGAGAGTTAATTGTCACATACATGGATTTAATCACATTGTCCATAGCGTTTGGGGGCCTTGCCTTCAGCGATCCATGACTAATTGTTGTGGTAATTTTTCAATCATTAACAGCACCGCATATGCTGTGGACAAATCCCACGACACCCACTAAAGCCCCGGCGGCAAGCGGCGCACACGCCTCCATCAAAGCCTCGTCCCCCGTCCCCCGCCCTCCTTGCCCATCAACCGGCTGCATCCCGCCCTCGGGGACGAGCTCGGGAGCTGGTACTGCTGCCTTTAAGGAAGCAGTGCTGCCAAAAGGGTAGGGGGGAGGGTGGAGAGCGAGGGAGGAAATTAGGAGTCCATCTGGGACGGCTGGCGGGGCTCTCGCTCTCCGCCCGGCGCCCCCAGCTGCCGCCCCGCTCCCCACAAAGTGGCCGCGGGTGCGCCGGTGGGACGGGACCGGCCCCGGGGGAGCCCTGCGGCGGATGGAGGCATCGCTCTAATCACCTCGTCAACTCTGCCGAACTCATTCGCCTTCAGCGACTCCGGTCACTACACGCGTTTCATAAGGCACAAAAAGGCGAGCCAAAAGCCCCCCTCCTGCTTCAAAGGCAAGTGACAACCAGAAACTAACAAATCGCTGCACCAGCAGCCCTGCAGCAGCAGGAAGGATCAGTGCCACGGCGCTTTGGAGGCAGTCGTGAGGGTTATACAAAAGTGCCACTGCCTGTCCAAGCTACGTGAACCAAGTGACCTCAGCTCAGCTGGCAAAGAGCTCGTCTGGGGAATGAGGGGCCGGCATTCCCAGTCACCTTCTGACTTCTTGTTCCCGAAGCAATTTATTCACGGACTGAAGTGTACGACACCCTCCAATGGTGTACGCCTGGGTCCTTGCAAAAACAGTATTGGGGTTGCAGCTTTGAATGGACCGACTGGATAATGTCGTGTTCTCACCCTCCCTCACCACCCCTTTTCCTAACATATTAACATATTAAGCTGGTTTATGCGCCTGGGATGTCACACTTATAGATGATGCATATCAGCATCCTCAAAGAAGGCTTGAATGGGGGAAGGAAAAAAACAGATGAGATTCTGCAGCATCTCTGCCTTGAAGAGACCACTTTAAAAGAGTGGAATTTCAGCAAATCATCCAGGTGGCTTTAGAAAATGCTGATAGATCATTTAATTATTGAAAGCTTTGGTAGCAGCAATAGTGACTATCAAAATGTAAATGCAGACAAAGAAGAAAAAAAAAAGAAAGAAAAAAAAACAACCAAAAAACCCAAGAACTAAGAGCAAAAACAAGGCAGGATTAAACAAAAGCAGGAGCCCCCCTGGTCCCTCTGAGTGGGGGAGGGAGAATCGCCAGCTACACAGAGGAGTAAACAACAGCATCCTAGACTTAGCTTCTGATTCAAGCCATAAGGAAGCAAAGGGAGGGAAAATCCTGTCCTTCCCCCAAGTTTCTGACAGTCACACCACCAGCACTCTTATGCAACCGTTACATAAGTTGCGACAGGACCAGCGCCTTCCCCGCTCCCTGCCCAGGCACAAGGCAAGCAGGGCATCCACCGCCTCCCCAGACACTGCATGGGCAGGTCACACTCTCCTCTGCTCGCCCCTGGACTGCAGATGCAGTGTGATACACACATACATAATAATCCTTTGCACTTTTCATTATTTTTGACATCTTTCTCCCACCATCCATGAGTTGCTTTCTGCGAGAGCGGGGAAACACTTAGTGGCACACAACTGAAATAATATTTCTTGCCTTTTTTCCCCCCCCCTCCCTATCCCAGAGAATAGCAGCAGTGTCCTTGCTACTACCATGCTGCATGGAGTCAGTGTCATGGACAGAAGAACCTTATGAAGTTTATGGAACTGCCTATAGCCCACCACAGATGATAAAAGATCCCAGCAATGGCAGATGGCATGTGAATCACTGCAAAGGCAATTAGCAGCTAGCTGCCGGATTTTGACGTGCTGGGGAGGACAGAGGGGGTTTTCTCTGCTCTGAGCAGTTCTCACCAGAGGGGATGGAAATAGGCATTAGTCTCACTTTGCCCCCACAGAGTCTTTGCAACCAGTGTTGCTGGCTTTGAGGCTGCTGTATTGGCAGGTACCTATAAGCACCCGGTGCAGAAAGCTTTGCAGCAACAATAAAAATGCTGCCTTTTTACCTTGATGAGCTTAAGTCACAGCTGCTAAAGCAGAAAGCGTTTTAAGCAGAGTAAAAAAACAAACAAACAACAACAACAAAAAAAAAAAAAAAAATAAAAAAAACACTTATGCAGCAAAGGATCACAGCTGCCAAGACAAGTGCTGTGAAAACATTACAGTGCTGTAAGCAGTGATTGAAAATGCATCAAAAACATCGAATTCTTCTAAACAACAATGACAAATAGATTCTGGAACTGTTCAAGTTGGATACCTCTCAAAATGAGTTTGTACGGCAGACAACAGTTCTAAATTTTGATCAGAGAGCTAAAGCAGAACCCTTCAGCATGAGCCTTGTCAGCATATATCTTTATCTTCAAGGCAGTAAAAAGAATAATATAAAAACGTACTAGTAAAATAATGCCCAGCAAAGGTCTCCTCTGTGTGGCTGCAGTGCAGACCTTGGATAACACTGGTCAAGCAGGGACATTCTGAGCAGTCTGATGGACAGCACTGTGACCAGTAATACTCAGAAGGCTATTACCTTATTTAGGAAGCCCAAGATGACAACTTGCATCAGTTTTTCTTACACTTTTTAGTTTGTTTGCTCATTACTTGCCAGGTCAGTGCTAGTTTTTGTGAGCTCTGCAGTGGGGATTCTTTTGTACTCTTTATTTGCTCAGTGGACACTCAAGAACAGCAATCCCTTTTGGGGGGTTCCTTGCACTGATTAATAGCATTAACTACAACCTCACAGCCTCACAGCACAAGTGCTCTGCCTCTGGAAGCACAGCATCTAGTAACTCTTTTTGCTGGAGGAAAAGCCCTACCAGCTATCATCCATGCCTGTACTAAGCAAGATTGCCCACTTAAGAAGGGCAGCATACCACCTCGTATTTTTCCATCCCAAACTGAGCATGCTGGTAGGTATTCAGAAGAGGCCGGATGATGCTACCTTTCAGAGAGACAAGATGCTGCCAATAAGCCTTGCTTCCATATCAGACAGCTCTTCCTATGACCTGCTCGGTTTTGCATTTCCCAGGAGTCAGAGGCTGTGCCTCTCTCCAAAGTCTACACTTCCAACGTTGCACCAGGCCTATGGCACACCATTTTGGCACCTGCTTACAAGCCACCACTGGCATCCATGCCGTGGGTTGGCTACTGTTCACTAAAATCCAAGGCTGGGCCACTCTAGTTCTACCAGCTAGAGGTTTACTGACAGGACTTGCTGACTTCCCAAGCTACTTTGCACTTGCTGACTGACTTCCATCAGTAGGTATGACAGCATTTTGCAACTCCTAATCAAGACTGAAACAACAGTGAAAAGTCAATAAGTTATTATCTCCATTTCATACACAAGCAAATTGAAGACAACTTTGAATGCAACAGAGATGTTAAGTTCAAGCAAATGCTATTGAATAGTTTTAATATTGATATCATTCCTTCCATGCAGTTAACTATGCAAGTTTTGTGCAGAAGACAAACACCAAATCAAATAAACCAATTTTTAGCTGTAAGCATGCCTGTGCTCTAATCTTACTCAGTGCAGAAAAAGTGCTACATACTTTATGTACATGACTACTGATCACCAGGACAGAGACTAACAGCATATCCCTATATGAAATTGCATACCTTTCTGCAGATGGCACCAAGACTACAAATATATTTAGAATGTTTGAGAATTGATTTGAAAAGCTAGTAATTTTATCATATATAGGAATCTCCTACAAGAGGATCAGATCTCAGGGTGTGGCAGTTTTGGCATTTTGCCAGCTACACAGACCAGAAGCTGTAATTATGCAGTAATGTGACTACAGGTGATGTTTCAGCAGCTATAACCCAAGAAAGTCAGTGATCATCTTGACATGCAAGGACTGATAATCCCATGTCAATTTTAATTCTTGCCTTGTTTGACAACATCTAATCATATTAACTATAATGTAGCATGCAGAATTTGTGTACCCCTGAATTCCAGATAAATTGTTAACATGTAATTTTGGGGGGTTTTCCAAACTTTTTCTAATACATCAGTCCAAGTGCACCAAGCCAATCATATGTTACAAGAAAGGAAAACAACCCTTGCAAAAATAAAATTTGTGGATCTTAAAAAAAGTCTTATGAATCTCAGGGAGTTCTCACGTAACACTGGAACGTACTTTACTCAAAGTTTCTGTTAATTCCTCCAGCTCAGAGCTTCTCAGGTAAAAAGAAAAACAAAAGAAAAGCCCAGCACTAGCAAACATTCTGAGCCAGAGATAAATGTTTAGAATTAATTAAAATGTTCAGAAAAGGACACTTCAATGAAAAAGCAGAGAAAAAGAAACACATGATGTGAAGAGTTACCTTCCCAGTGGAAGGTGACAAGGTAGCAGTACTGTTGCCCTTACTGATGGCAAACAACCAAGAGGGCCAGTCTCCTTCTAAGTGGATGGTAAGGTGACATGGGACAACTCACTACATTGAGTTGTGTCACATTTTCCTCCTCTGTAAAACATGCCTAATAATATAGCTTTTATAAAAACTATTAAGGCATGTTGTTGAAAATTGCTACCTAGCAGCACCATTTTTATTATTATCCAAGAAAGGGCATCTAAGCAGGACAACACAGATTGGCCACATTTCTATCACCAAGAACAGCCAAAGTCAGTGTTCCTCTCTATTATGTTTTCTTCGCATGCCTTAAAAAGCAAATAAAGCCCCAACAAAACAAACCAACCACCACCAAAAAAACCAGTGATTTCATCAAAGAAAGGTTTAAATGGATGCATTTCAGCAGCTGAAGAAGACACACTGCTAGTATATCTATATATTAATACTTTCTCAAAGCTATGATACCTACAGGTGTTCCAAGTCTGGACTGGTACCAAAGCATCATGTCATGAAGGTATTTGCATGATGGCCAAGAATAAGTGAGGAGTTTTCAGTAAGGCAGGACTCCTCTGCAGGAAGATTGAAGTCTAATAAGGCTAAGGGAGAGTGGAAGAGAAATGCAAGGTCTTGGGAAAACATACCTCCTTCAAGCCATCAGACTTTACAGCTTCAGCTTAAGGTTTTTCAGTTGACATGTCCTCAAAAGAACAAAACCAAACCCCTCTAAGTTTCATTTAGAAAAAAACACCCAAACAAAAATAAATTTAAAAAAATATTGTGATTCCTTAGACCTTTTCTCTGTTCCAGTTACAGCTGCTACCATGTCTCAAACTTCAGCTATCAAGAAACAGCTACTGCATCTTTTTTATTCCCTCTTTTCACCAGTGGTCAAGTCCTCATACTGATTCCTAATACAGCATTTTATTCTAATCCCACCCTTAGCCTCACAATGACTCCTCATCATGCTTTTCATCTCTCCCAGAGGAAGGCTTCAGCTTCCATTTCACACCTCTGCAGACATGGCAAGCATGTCTGTACACCAGATTATCCAAACTAAAAGTGTCATTTTACAAGAACAGGCTGGGAGTTGAGCAAGAAAACCAAAGTCAATGGACCAGGTTGCAGGCCATCAACAGAGGCCTTCAATCACCTGTCAAACACCTTTCCTGTTCAAGGCATAAGCCCAGAACCAGGAGGAAAGCAATGCCTGGGACAAATCCTAGCCCTTCAAATTCAGTGTCTTGTACAAGACTTCCACAGGTAATGGAGAAGAGAGCTGATGAGCTCATGCAGGCATCTCCCCTGCTGTCTTCCTTGACACAGTTTTCTCAGCTGTGGTTTGAAAATCATCTTGGGGTTGTCCTTCAGCCGCCAGCATACTTGCTGCAATTACTCTCTTCTGCTACGAAGCCTTTTGGGTGTCTCCAGGGAGCCTGGGAAGGCCCTTCCAGCTCTGTATTGCACAGATGTGTGGAACACATAAAAGAAATTACAGATTCAGTGTCCCTTAGTTCACCTTCCTTAAACTCCACCTGTGAATTGTACCTTCACAGAGCTTTTCCCTAACTTAAGGTGTATGCATTTTTCTTTAAGCCTCATGAGAACAGAGATAATGAAAGGGAGATGGGAGTAAAGCAGCAAAAAGGTCATTGTAGGGGAACCCTAGCTTTTCAAATTTGAGACTTTCAAGGAAAGAGTTGCTGATTTTCTCTTCCTGCAGAGTATCATAAGGCAGCAAGAAGGTCACTGTAGGGGAACAGTAGCTTTTTCAAAATTGAGCCTTTCAAGGAAGGAATTCATGATTTTCTCTTACTGCTGAGTATCATACCTGCAGGTGTCATGGAAAGAAGAAAAGAGGCTGTCAGTGAAGTAAAGGAAGTGCTTTTTTTTATGATTGCAACTGTGTTTCTACCTCTAAGAATTATTTTATTAATTTAGTCTACAAAACCAATGCCAACATGATCTCAAGCTCTGGGCATGCTTGTTGCAAGTGGTTGCTGTACCTTCTCTTCCTCTGATAAACCCAATGGTCAATATAATGAAGAACACCTGAAGGGGAGAGGTCTCTGATGGTTATTGATCCATGAAGAAGAGGCAAAAATGTGAGATCATTCTTTGTCCAACATCAGAACGCCAACACAGGTCTATAGGAAATGATTGGTTGCACTACTTCTGGAACTGCTCCTAAACTTGGTGAAAGATGACCTGAATTTCCACCTATCTCATCTTCTAATTGCACTCTCTTTGCTTTTTTTTAATACCAATTGCTTAAAAGTATCTGGTAGAAACTCCAGGGCAACACCAGAGTTTATGAAAGGTGTGTAATGTAGCAATAATTAAAAAAACCCAAAACCAACCAGTCACCAGTCATGTGTATGTAAACATTTGTGTCCACCGATGATCTTGCATATTCCTCTACTCTTCCTCTCCTGTTTTTAAGACTTAATGCTTCTGTGACAGCCACACAATGATGACAAATACAGAACTATTGATGGGATACCATAAAAATCACTCTATTTTCTATTAACTGACTTACAGTCATATCATATTGACGGCTTCTTTCTCTCTACCCCAGGATATACAAGAAATTATCTTTCTACTATGATCCTTTTGTACTGACTAACTTTACAGAAACAGCACAAATTACACTTCTTTTGAGCTAGAAACCAGTCCACTCAGCATCACATGCTACCAGAACAAAACAGCAGCTTGTTCCTAGTCCCACTAGAACAGCAGCTCATAGAGTCACTTTTAAGAAACCCAGATACTCACCTGTGCATCACTCTCATCACCTGGTTTGTACTATAAAACCACATACATGGCACAGAACAACTTAGGAAATCTACAGAGGATAATACAACAATTTTCTAATGTTTGCTTACAGTTCCTCCAATCAGCCATATGCAGAACATGGGCAGTCTGCTCAACTTCACTAGTGATCTGTGAAAGCTGAGAGCAAGGTAGGCACAGTAACTTTCGTTTAAACCACTGTACGATTAAGTGAATGTTCAGATGGCTTAAGTGAGCTCTAGCTTCCTGTTCTGGAGTGGCTCTAGTAAATTCTCACTTTCTTTTTTCCTATTGCTCATGCACCTATGATGTGCAAGACCTGTAACCTTGAGTTATTAAATCTTCTCTGAACTTTAGCCTGTAAGGAACTAAACAAACAAATAAATAACCACAAGAGAGGCACAGGACAATCTTGCAAGCAGAGCACCCTAGAGAAAATAAACTCTCCTGTGTAAGGTGAGCTGCCACCTCTTACTAAATAAATAAAAATAGCAGCAGCAAGTGTAAATACAGTTTTCCTTTCTAGGATCACCAGCTTTTATTCAGTAAGATTAGAAACCAACTTAGCACTTGTAAAAGTGACTAATTCTGCTCCTGTCTTGATTGTGATACGATGGGTTCTAATAGAATAGCAGAGACATCCTGGCAATTGTAGCTTCTGCTGTGAGCCAGACAGTAGTACTATATTAAGAATATATTTCTCCAAGATGAAAAAAAGGAGTCCAAGTCAGGAGTTTATCTTTGACTGTCACTTTTGAAACATGCTAAGCAAGTCTGAATTAATATGAGAAAAGGATTCTCCTCACTGTACTTTTTCTTTTGGAATAATTCATTACCTAAATACTTTTCAAGTAGTACAGTCGAAGTCCTAGCTGGAGTCTCTTGACTTAAGTAGATCCTACTAACTTTTTGTCTCTTACAATCCCCACTACTATTTTATGTCAATCACTGTTCTAAAAGAAACTCAATAAATCCACTTTAATTTTTTTTTTTAGCAGAAAAAGCTCTGAATTACTGTGCCAGTGACAATCTTTGTCATTAGCATAAAGAAGACTGGTACATTTGAATGAGCAATTCAAACTTCAGGGCTGGAAAACATATTTTTTGTTACTTTTTCATGTGTCCCCACAATTTTAAGATAAATAGGAAATAAAAGTTATTGCAGGGTGAGGAGTTCAACAGCTCTAAAACTGTATTTACCAGCTTATGGGCTTTTTATTCATTTGTTTGGTTTTTTTTCTTGATAAAGCCAACATTTTGACCTAGGGAATATAGAACTTGCCTAGATTTTCAAATATTCAACTAAAGTTTTTAAATAATCCCAATGTCCTCAGAAGCAAGGAAACAAACAAGTACTTTCCCCCCTCCACTTGGCCAAAAAGAAAATAGGCATAAGATGACTTCCACAATTACTTCTTAAATTCCATTTGTTGTTACATACAAAAGTTTCCTGGGACTCTGCCACAGTACTTTGGATCAAACTTATTATTGATGCTCACTGCATAGTCATCAGAATACATAATTTATAGCATCCATTCTGTTCAAGAAAAAGGAGACATTGCTTTAATATCTATTAGTAATCTGTCACTGTTATTTACATGGGGAAAAGTGTTAATAAAGGCTGGCATTTTTCCCTAATTCATTTCAGGTATAGCAGCAAATCCTGCACAAAACTAGCTGGTACATTGCCTGGAATGGGCTCTCTCCTCTCCATAGCTGTGCTGCAGTTGCCTTCCAGCAGCATGGAGGTGCCAAACCTGATCTAGGTTCTTTCCTTTCTTCTGGAAAAATGTTTATCCTTCACAGCATTATCACCTCCTTCTGAACACCTTTTTATTCATGTGTTGTAGGTTTTATCCTCTCTACTTCTTGTAGACAGTGCCTGTTTATGCATGCTAAACAGGAAAAGTAAATCTGGGTATCTGAAGATGAAGCCCAAGCAAAATTGAAAGTAAGTTACTCTTAGTAATACAAGCCAAAATGGCACCAGCAGGGCCGAGCTATATACTTTTACAAAACTAGAATTTATAATAACAAGAAAGGTTATTCTGTTAACAGGGAGTAATTGACAGAGAAGTGGTGGCCCAGCTCTGCCTCTTGAGCTGTTCTGTGTTTGCTTACATGCAGCTCAAACAACAGTCTCCAGACAAGGCTCGCTTGCGTGGTCAGCAGTGGATCAGTATGCACTGGCACACGGACAGCTGGGCAATCCAATCTTCTCAGTCTCCAGCTGAAATGAGCCATGAGAGGCTGGTGCCACTGGCTCAGCCTGGGCTGCTGCCACAATCACGCTGTCAATACTAGAAAACTGCTTCTCTCCCTCAGCTATGCAACATGCTCAGGTTTTCCCTTCCCCGTGCCTTGCCCTCTAAAGACGCATGCCTCATTACTCACCTGGACACACTCTGATAAATGGCATGGAGTTTGGGAGGCTTACCACCCATATGCTACCACTAGTTTGTTATTTTCTTAATACAATGGCAGAGCAGAGAGGGGGAAGAGCTGCTCGTTCAGCCTCCAGTAGGAGACCTGTGTTCACCCATTCCTCTCACCAACTACCAATCTCAAAGTCAAGAAATGAGGCACAACAAAAACACCCTAACCAAGACCTCCCCCTCCAGAAACGAAAAATCAAGTTTGCATTTGCAACCTAGTGAAAAGAAAACACTTCCCAAGATGCTTGATCTAATCTCAGATGAACTGAAACTGTCTCAGCTGATCTCTGTGTAGCAGAGTCAGGAACAGTTAGAGGCATGCCTGTAAAATCTCTTCTCCAGCCTCAGTTGGGTAGTCCTGATAAATGTCCTGGGAACAGCAAAAATGAATATTGCAACGCAACAAAAATACCCACAGGGTATCTTAGCCTGATGAGGAATTATATTAGGCTCATTGAACCAACTCCTGGCTGATTAAAAACATTCAGCATTCACCACATAACAGTGTAGTAATTCAATAGTATTATTTAGCTGAATTTTCATTTGCATAAATAAAGCCAAGGGAAACACCTTCTCTGTGCTATAAATTGTTGCTCTTCAAGGTTTTTGAGAGTAGCACTTTCTTTTACTTGGGAGCTGCTTAATAAACTACATTCATCATTATTTAGCCTTCTCTTGTGTGTGGTGTTCTAGTCCTCCTGCTGGATCCCAAGGAGACAAATCATAGTGAATTACTAAGCCTTTAATTTACTTTTGATTAAAAAAACTTAAGGGAAGGAGAAGCAATACATACACGTGGGCAAACTGTTTCAAAGGCAACAGAAACTTTGGAATATGCAACTGTGTATCTCTTTTTTTCTTTTCTAGATTCCGAATGGACTAAAATCAGCCTCACATATGCTAGGGGGAGCTTTCATTCACTCAATGGAAAGACGTACCAGTCAGTCAAATAACCACTCTCACTGGTTTCAAGGTTTGTGTTAGCCTGAGTTAACCCTGCTTCACATACATTTTTATGCGGGAGAAAATGAAGCATGAAGACAAAGTAGTTTTCTAAATTATGAAGACAAGGAACTTACATACCAACTAAAAATGTAGTCTTGCACCATGAAAGGGAAATTACCCTCTAAATCTACTGACATTACTACTCTTAACAATAAGCTGGAAAAATCATATGGAGCCACAAACTCAGATGGCCATCCAAGTTCCATAACTACTACTTACTTCCAAGATTCAATCCATTACTTGTTCTCCTGCAAGATACTCCTGTAAATAAATAACACATTTACCAGAAATAGGTATAATAGAACTGTCATTAAATGCAATACTGTATTTGTTCAATATATACAAACACTACAGACTGGAAGCAAGCTTATATTAATTCTTTTGAAAAACCCCAACTTTAACACAGATAATGAATCTGTCAAAGGTAATAAAATCAGAGAAAGCAACATTTCAAAAATTTTATAGGTTCCTCCTGGATGAAAAACTTGATGAAAAAACAGTTTTAAAAACAGATCTGTAAA